>NC_044996.1:64950839-65251582 GCF_008728515.1 Papio anubis
ATGAATTACTATGAGAATGCAAGATATCACTTGATAAATACAAATTATTGCAGAATAAACATTCATGGAGTTCATGAGAACAGGAAAGTTAAAAAGCTTTCTCCACCTCCTGGGTTCACGCCATTCTCCTGCCTCAGCCTCCTGAGTAGCTGGGACTACAGGCGCCCGCCACCATATCCGGCTAATTTTTTGTGTTTTTAGTGGAGACGGGGTTTCACCGTGTTAGCCAGGATGGTCTAGATCTCCTGACCTCGTGATCCGCCCGCCTCAGCCTCCCAAAGTGCTGGGATTACAGGCGTGAGCTACCGCGCCTGGCCAAAAGTGAGAAGGTTTTAAGTCTAATCAATGATCACCACAGACCTCCTAACGGTCCATTATTAGTGCTATTATTATAACTATTCTAGTATGTTCTTATTGTAGGACAAAAAAAAAAAAACTATTCCTAAATAAAAATTCCTCAAATTGATTCAAAAGTCATGAGCGTCATGATTTTCTGTGAAACTACTTGGTATATTTCTTGCCAGAATTCCATAATTTACAATTTACTTATTTGAGTGCAGTTATGCCTTAATGATCCATGTGAGTGGAGTTAAATTGTGCAGGCTTCCCATAGAGTAAATAATCTAAGAAGTGCATTTATTTATAATGTATTACAGACTGAGCTCATTTTATGCATTGAATATATTTCTATTATTTTTTTATAAATGAAATGATCACTTATTCACCAAGCCAGGACTTTCCTTCTGAATTCTATTATAATTTTGGAGCCGTGTCTCACAAAATAGAATATATAGCACTAGGCCTGCCTACCTCACAGGATTGTTGAAAAATATAAAATGCTAAAAAGAAATGCTATAAACTGAAAGTTTGTGTTTCCGCAAAATTCATATGTTGAAATCCTAATACCGTATGTGATAGTATTATGAGATGGGGCCTTTGGGAGGTGTTTGGGTCCTGAGGGTGGATCCCTCATGAATAGAATTAGTGTTCTGATAGTAGAGGGTCCAGAGAGCTCATGAGTGCCTTCTGCCACGTGAGGGCACAACACAACGACAGCTGTCTGTCAAACAGGAAGTGGGCCCTCACCAGACACCGATTCTGTTAGCACTTTCATCTAGGACTTCTCAGCATTCAGAACTGCGAGAAATAAATTTCGGTTGTTCATAAGCCACACAGTCTATAGTGATTTGTTATAACAGCCTGAACAAAGACAAGACAAAATTACAAATGTTAATGATAAAATCAGGGATCAGGAAAATTCTGGCTCCATAGATTAACTTAGGAAGTGTTTTTTTTCTCTCCACATTCTTGAAAGAGTTTGAGAAGTGTTGGTTTTAACTTTTCTTTAAACATTTGATGGAACTCACTAGTTTAACTACCTGATCCTGGATTTTTATTTGTTGAGAAGTTTTTCAGCGTATGAAATGAAGTATTTCATTTCAAAATAATAAAGCTCTCAATATATCAATGATTAGTCACAATAACACTAGAAGTAGTGAAGTGATAAAGTGCTTGCATCCATAAATGGAATCACCATGAATATGACAGCTAGAAATGCAGACTGATGCAAGCATATTGTATTGACAACTCAAATATCACAAGTAGCATTTATTTAAGTGATATGATTCTCTAAATTAGTGAACAACTCTTGGTAAGAGTAAATACATAAACCATAGGGGTTTATTATCATTATCATTTATTATGTACTGCATACAATCAAATGTGCTGCACTTTTATACAATTGACAGTGCAATAAGTAATTGGTAATTTTCTAATTACCAATTAGAAAATCAGTTATGCATTCTAGCTGCAGCACTGTCTAATCTCCAGTGAAAACTGAATCAGCACGCCAATAGGAAATCTGGCCACTCCACAATGTTTAATCAGTACTTTCGAAGCAGACATTTGGCCGGGCGCGGTGGCTCATACCTGTAATCCCAGCACTTTGGGAGGCCAAGGCAGGCGGATGACCTGATATCGGGAGTTCGAGACCAGCCTGACCAACATAGAGAAACCCTGTCTCTACTAGAAATACAAAATTAGCTGGGTGTGGTGGCGCATGCTTGTAATCCCAGCTACTCCGAAGGCTGAGGCAAGAGAATCACTTGAACCCGGAAGGAGGAGGATGGGGTGAGCCGAGATCACACCATTGCACTCTGGCCTGGGAAACAAGAGCGAAACTCCGTCTTTATTCGCAGTAGCTGGGAATACAAGCATGAGCCATTCCTTTAAGTGTTAATTACATTTTTTGCCTCCTGTACTAGCCATTAAGCCTCATATCTGATGGTTTCTCTTATGACTAGGCCATCAGAGAGACAAAGAGCATCTCTTTCTCTAATTTATTTAGCTTCTTTTGGAAAGAGTGCAGGCAAAAGAATAAAAAAACACTTATGATGCATCCACAGATTCAAAGGAACCGGAATCCTCCAGATAGATCAATTGCTTTTCAGAGAGTACTTTTCCCTTTTGAATGAAAAGCAATTGTGTTGTTAAAAGAAAATGTATTCAAAACTATGACCAAGACTTTGAAGTTAAGCTAAGTTCATACATAAAATGAGCCACTTTTTATTGAATCAGCTCTGGGTCTGAATTTTATTTTAATCACCAAATTTAGGAAAATAAAAATAGAAGGTAATCAGTATAAATAAATCAACTATCAGCAATTCAGTATGTGTGTGTGTGTGTGTGTGTGTGTATATTTATTTATAAAGATAAATCAACTATTCAGTATAGATATCTATACTGCTATGTTCAGTATCGATTTATACTGTATAAATTCAATATAGATTCAGTCTATTCCATACAGATATCTATTCAGTATAGATATCTATATACTATACACGTATACAGATATGTATATTGAATAGTTGATTTATTTTTATACATATATATACATATACTGAATAGTTTATCTCTATAATTTGATATTTAAGAGATTTTTTGTAGTCATATAGTTAAGGTAAATATTTTAGACATGTGTACCAATAGACTATATAGTGTTGTGTTTGATTTCAAGCGAAAATGAAAATGTTCTCAGATTCAATGCACAGGTTGCAGCTGCATTTTAAAAATCCAAATTATACTGTTATTTGTATACATATCAAGTCAGCTGGAATGACTTTTGGTGTCAGGATCACATTAGGTCTCCCCAGCATCCAAGCTCAATTTGCAATTAGAAAATCACAACTTTCCAGTCTGTCTTTTCTTTTTTATTATTTATGCAGGGGCACACAAAATAAGTGCAGGACTCTGTCATCTATTTCTCTGGTCTCAGCTCCTAACATGACCCCAATCTTCACTCCCAACCAAAGTGTCTGTCAATTTAGCACTAATCAGCAGCACTTAATTCCGGCAAACTTTCAGAACTAGGAAAAGACCTTTGAAGTTCCCATTCTACTGTATGTTAGTCAGATTTACTTTACCACCGAATTAAATGAGATTCCTGAAAGAAGTCTATTTGGAATTTTTTTCTTTTCTTTTCTCTGTGAATATTACCACATACTTTAAATACACGAACCATAGCCCCATTAAAAAATAATTGCACTGTAATATATTTTCTCAGCAATAACTCTTTAATAATACCTTGTATAAATCAGATTGGGAATTTATATACCATTGGATCTGAACTTAAGATGCACTTAATTACTCTATTTGATAACAAATTGTTAAAGTGTGTATGTGTATGTACATGTGTAGAGAAAAGCATGAGAAGGAGACAAAATACACAAATGTCATTAAAAAACCCTTATTTTGTAAGCATTTATATGTGCAATTCCAATGCCATTTTTTTTTGTTAAAAAATTAATTTGGGGCCAAGTGGGGTTACTTATGCCTATAACCTCAACACTTTGGGAGGCTGAGGTGGGAGAACTGCTTGAGATCAGCAGTTCAAGTCCAGCTTGGTCAACATAGTGACACATCATCCCTAGCAACAGCAACAAAAATTTAGCAATTAGCTGATCATGGTGGCACATGCCTGTAGGGAGACAAGAAGAGGGGATCTCTTGAGCCCAGGAACTCGAGGCTGCAGTGAGCTATGATCCTATTACTACACTCAAGCCTGGGTGATAGAATGAGATTCTGTCTCAAAAAAAAAAAAGAAAGAAAGAAAGAAAAAGAAAAAGGTGGGTGGGGGTGAAGCCATGCACATACATGGATAATGTACAACTGTTAAGATGAATGAGTAGAAAAGTAATGACACAAAAAGATATTTATAATATATTAAATGAACAGGGTTAAAAAATAGGAAGCATATTATTGATATTATTGTATGATTTTTACTAAAATATGGGCATATAAGTAGATAAAAAATTTAACGAGAAGGAAATACATTAAATATTAATAGTAGTTTTCTCTGGGTTATTTTTATTTTCTTTTCTGCTTCTCTACATTTTCCTCTAATATGAATAATTTTGTAGTAATAAGATATGAAAGTTATGTTAAAAACATGATTACATAAAAATGTAGGAGTATAGCGACAGAGTAAAATTTTAAATTTCTTAACTTAAAAATAATCACCCTTTAAAATGTTGGAACAGTTCCAGCCAGGCGTTCTATTCTCTGCACTTTTTTTCTTTATTGAGATCATACTTTCTTTTGAAGTTTTCTGAATGTCTTCTCTATTGCAGCTGGTCTAAGTTAATCACTGGCTTAGATTAAACTAGCATGTAATAAGGTATCATCATGCTCAGAAAAACAGAGAACTATGTACACAGCTTCTGCAAGTAGAAGACAGTTTTTTGTTAGGATACTCCCTCCCTCAAATTGTCCATTATCTTTCCTACCCCGTTCTATCCAATACATGATACTTAGGTACCCACTTTGCTTTCCGCCTTGTATAGAACAGTGCTTATTAGAGCTCTTTGGTAATAATTACTAGCTATTACTCAAATATTTCTGAGTTGACAGTATTGATCCACTCACTGCAACCTCCGCCTCCTGGGTTCAACCAATTCTCCTGTCTCAGCCTCCCAAGTAGCTGGGACTACAGGCACACGCTGCCACGCCCGGCTAATTTCTTTTGTATTTTAGTAGAGATGGGGTTTCACCGTGTTGCCCAGGCTGGTCTCGAACGCCTGAGATCAGGCAATCCGCCCGACTTGGCCTCCCAAAGTGCTAGGATTACAGGCAGTGAGCCACCACCCCCGGCCCTAACCCTATTTTTAAACGGATGTGACTTGTAAGCTTCTCAATTTATGCTTAATTCTTTTTTCATTACTGATATTTCTTCATTTCATCACTCCTCACATTTTTGTCATACCTTTTAAAAGATTGGTACTTATTTTAAAAGGAATTGTCTATCACGGATCAGTGAAGACTGGCATTTATCTCATGCTTTCAAGAAGCTAGCATCTGTCCACTGGCCCTAAATGATTAGTTCTTTCTAATCCTGCAGTTAGGAGTGTACAATACTTCTCTCTCTCTCCCCCGACTTCTGTGGACACAATAGCTGTCTCTGTCACCTCTTCTCCTTTCTGTTGTTGGTCCATCACATGTGCTACTTGCTGCCTGGAATGTTATTCACCTCCCACTGCTTTTTACCTCTTTTACTCATACTGAGCTATTTGCTCTCGGCTAAATCTCAGTTCATCCCCAGGGAACCCATTCCTTACTCCTTATATACGTACTCCATAGGTTAAATTCTATTCTCTCACACAGTTTTATAGCACAATGATCTTCTTGGGATCTTCTGCAGGGCTAATTTGATATTAACTGTATGATAACTTGCTTAATGTTCACTTTCCTCACTAGATCGTATACAACCTGGCAGCAGGGAACCATGTTTAACATAGGCTTTGACTCATTATGTAACCTCTCTTCCCCTCATTAGCATATCGTAGGAAATTAGTATATTTGTTGAGTGCCCAGATGAATGAATAAAAAACTAACGAAAGCACGTAAAGTCTTCATATTATCATCAAGTGATACTGGAAGACTCAAACTATAGATAGTTAAAAACAGTGTGACAAAAGAACACTTACGTTGGGATATGTGGGTTCAAGCCCGGTTCTGCCTTCAACTCACCTTGTGATCTTGAGTGAAGCGGCTTTACCTTTTTAAATTTTTCCTATTTATAAAATGGTGTGGTTGTATCTAATGAACTTTAATGACTTTACACTTCTAAGATTCTATGCTTCCATGAAAAATAGGAAGGGGAAAAAGGTGGAATAAGAATTGTGGTTCCAGAAAGGAAGGAGGGATAATGAAAAATGACAAGTACATTCGATTGTGACAAAGCCCATGTAGATTTCATGTCCTGTAAACAGACTACTGTGGGGCAGAGATGATAGGTTTAAAAATTCCAAAAATTAAGCAGAATGACCCATGTCAAAATATTTTGGGTATTCTCCACATGAATATCCATCCTCTACAAAAGACAGCAGTAAAATGAATGTCTTAGTCTCTCCTGAGATTAACACATCATTCAATAATGAGTTTGTTATTTAATAGCTGTATGTGCAGTTGAATCTAGAATGTTTAAACTCTGGATTCCATGATAATGGAGTAGGAATAATGTCTTTTGTGTGTGATTCCATTTTGTTTTTCTTTAGTTGAATTTTCCAAATACAAAATTACACATTTAAATATAAGCTGAAAAAATTCAATTGCAGATAATTCTAACACAAAATCAATATACCTTTTCTCTGTAATGGGGCCATACTGTTCTTTGATGTTAGAAAAATATATATTCATATAACCTTCCTCATTTTATTTACATCTGTGATAATCACTTCTTTCATGTATAAGGAACAACTAGCTAGCATTGCCAATATGTTGCAAGTAATTCTCTCTTACAACTTTTGGCAAGCTATTTTAAGTGAAATGGCAGAGTCTGGCCTTGGACACTCATGTTTTTTCTATGAGATTTTTTCCTTTGTGCTTCTTTATCCCACTTTCAAAGTTTTACAGCATTGAATATTAAAGTAGCTATTATTTAATTACCAGTTTTACTCTGTTACCATGTCTGTTTCAACCTCACTTTCAATTAAAAGATGAATGAAACATTTTAATTTTTAATAAAAAGAGAAAATTATGCTTTTTTAGAAGCTGCTCAAGTACTTATTGAAGCTAGAATTGTTCCAGCAAGTTCAAATTACATATTTGTTCAATGTAAATAATTCCTAGGCTTTTTTAATGCACAGCATATAATGTGTATTATCTTCAACAACCAACCCTATTTACATGTTATTGGTGCTTCATAATATCAATGGGATTCATTTTAATAAGGGGTACTTTTAAAAGTTTTTAAGGCCTTAGTGTGACCAAACTATAGAATAACAAAATAATAAAAACTCATTTGAAGATATTTAGTGGGATTTCTCTGTAATAGACACAATTTATTGAGTGTTTACTATGTGCCCAGCACCATGCCAAATGCTTTACTTGCATTATCTTACTTCTCTTCATAACCACAAGTCTATAATTATTCTCATTTTACAAAGGAAAATCCCAGAAAATCAAGAGTAAATGACTCACAGAAGGCTACAAAGCTAGTAAACAACAATGCTTGGATTCCAATCTAGGTTCATCTCAAGCTCCCTTTAGCCATGATGCTTTGCCCACCCACTATCAAATTTTAGGCTAGATAATTGCTGAAGTCAGCCTTGTTCTTCAGTAAAGCAGGCTGTACTGGAGATTATTTAAAACTCTTTTTAATTGCCAAGAACGATCATCCACTTGAATAGAATTAACTTTCTATGGTTCTATAGAATATATAGAATCAGTATTAGCATCCCTTTCAGTAAAACTTCTGGGTGATGATTTGCACTTCTGACTGGATTTAAATTAAAGATCAGCAAACCCCTTCATAGCATTATTTTTTACTTGTAGCTCACATTTCAAACATCATTATGACTTACCACTTTATAATCACTGTATTAAAAAATGTCAGATTGCCTTCAGTTAAGAACTGAACACGCAGATGAGCCTTGTCTGTATAGATTCACCAAATGCATGTTACAGAATGGGCACATAAAAGTAATCTACAGCATTAAAGAACATGTCAGGGACACAGTCTTAATTAAACTTAAATTAGGAAAGGCATTATTTGTTTATTGCCAAAGAAACCAAGAAACATCAAATTATAAGTTTAATGGAAACTATCAGTACCTAATGAAACTTATTATAATGTTTAGTTAACTTGAGGTAGACTCTCAAATAAAATGAAAAGTAAATTTTTACTTAGCTATTACCCATGACATGTTTAAAAATGTTTATACATATGATAATAGTATTTCAAACATTCAGATTCAGGGACTATTTAATGGCATTTTTATACATGTCTGATTCAAACAATGAATTTTAAAACACCAAGGAGGGAAGTCAGTATTGCCACTTTCTACAACACTACACAGGACAGAAATTTCCTTTAACCTTGGCAATGCTAAGAAACCTGATGTGGCAGTCAAGAATACTATGTTGAAAGAGATTTCGGAGTTCTCATCCTCTCCTCCAATGCATTTATACTTCGGTTTCCTGCAAATGACTCAAACTCAGTATTTCTAAATGAAGATTCAGCAGTTTCCTTTGCAGTTCAGTTTTAGATAGTTTGAAAGATGCTGGATTACCTACTCAGAATCACTTGACATTGAAAAGCACATGGAGGAAATATTGGGTATTAGCCACATGATAGCACAGCAGAAATATATAGTGACAACCATTTATTCAACAGTCACTCTATATCTGGAGTTTTGTTTTGGAGACTCCTAGATAAGCAAGATTTGACTCCTGTTCTGAAGGAGTTCACAATTAGTAGGACAGAAAGACAGGTTAATAAATAGTCACAATGTGACAGATGATATAAATACAGGTTTGTATAAATTCCTATGAGACCATCTGTAAACTGAGATCTGAATTTCCTTATTTTCAACTTCAATGTTCCTTCAAGGATTCAAGTCGGGCCCTGAGCCACAACTTACTTGTTTGGGTCTTGAGTGCTTCTTCGGTCCCCAGGGTCTGCACTACCTCCTAGCCCCAAGCCTTGGCTCTTGATCTATGGTGCACATTCCAAAACACAGTAATGAAAATAATGATTCTAACATAAAAAGGAAATGCTATTTAAAATAGCAATTTAAAAGTTCCTAGAAGTAAACTACATTTACAAAATACACAGAACCAAAACACTGAAGAAAATGTTAAAATATTACTGATTCTGTCACTGTGGAAATACCAGACTGGCTCTTCAGGCGTGAGGAAGGTCAGCTGACCCAGACCCAACCCTGGGCTCTAAGGAAATTTACCGAGGTTGTCAGCTAAACTCTGAGGCTGAATCAAGTATCTCTGAGTTCTCTGAACAAGTTGAAAGCATAGTAATCAGGATCACTGGTTTGAATTTACAGTAGATTTTAAATCTAGCTGTTAAAGAACTGAAACCATGAATCCATAAGCCAGTGATGCAGGCATAGTTGGAAAAGGTTACAAAACAGTACGTAGGCCATAAAAGAATAAAATGTCTAAATATGTGTATGTATACACCACCCCCATCCCACACACACCCTAAAAAAACCCACACACACTGGGGATATCTTGCTGTGATCAGAGAACAAAGTGGCATTCAACCAACACTTCATAGGAAGAGTGAAAAAGGATGACACGTATTTATTTCTAAATCGAGGATCCTAAAACTTTCCACTATTGATATTCAAAGAGAAAAATTATAAGACCATGTACAGCCAGCCATCCTCCACTCTGCATTGTTCTGTCTGAGCCAGATTGTGCCGAGTATATCAAGCTCTATTGCCAAATTTATAATGATACTAGCATGGTAAATAGGGTCTTTCATTGTAAAATAGGACAATTCTGTAGAATAGGGTGAGACTTTGTAATTACGGAAAAGATTAATGGATGATTTTCTGGATGACTATATTCACAGACATTTAGATATTTAGTGAATTACTACCAGTTTGATTCAGCTCTGTCACATGCTTTGTTAGATAGCCAGTCAGCTCAAGAGCTCAAAGCGCAGGCTAGTATATGACACTTTTGTAAAAAAAAGAAGCATAGGAAAGGACGTGTACAAAACTCAATGCTTCAGGAATTATTTGATAGTCATTCTTCATTTTTGTGGAAAACTTCAGAAATAAATTTTATTTTTTACTAATTATATTAAAAACACAGAAGTAAATAAAAGAAGGCTTAATAAATAGAAAATAAATACTGTACCTAGTTTTTAGAGGAAGATTCAATAATATAAAGGATATAATTATCTGCATAATTCGACGTGCTCATTCATGTGGAGAAAATAAATATATAATAGGAAGAAAGAGTCCACAAAAGAAAATAATGGAGATGGAGAGTAATAGGAACTACTAGGTACTAAAGCATCTAATAAATCTAATGTATTAGAATATACTGGAATAGACACATTAATAGATAGAAAGATCAACAGAATATAAAAAAAGAGACCAGTTATGTATCCAAATACATATAGAAATTAAAGCTGATAAGTTGACATTTCAGATAAAAGAGAGATGTATTATTTAGCACATAATTCCTTAAATAAATCAAAGATACATCTTAAAATAAATAGTTCCAGTGCTAGGAGAAAGCATAGGATTGGTTTTCCTAGAAATTCTAGAAGTGGAAAAGAATTGCCTCAGCCAAATACAAAATAGAAACCCAGAAGACATTAAACAATACATGTAGTTGACTACATAAAAATAAAAATAAAGTAATACACACAAACCATATCATAAACCAAGTCAAAATATAAAAATCAAAATGGGGAAAATATTTGCAACACACATGACAGTCAAAAAATTGATTTTTAAAATATATAAATAGCTCCTAGTAATCAATAAGATAGCCTCTTCTGGGGATGCTGTCTGGAGGCATTCAGAATGGTCCAGCACTTGATAGACCATCACAGGCCTTCCTACAATACAGCCTCTAACAAAACTAGGCTTTCCTAGACCAATGGTAATAGAATTGTTCATTTTTATACAGGAAGGTTGAGAAAGCACCAAAATCTGCCTGTGGCATGTGCCCAAGTCAACTCTGAAGGGTTCAATCTGTGAGTCCTAAAATTATTATGAGGTTATCTGAAATAAACAAATGAAAATGTCAGCAGGGCCCATGGTGGTTCTATGCATGCTAAATGTGTTTGTGACAGGATTAAATATGCTTCTTTTTTTTTTAATCAAGGAGCAGGAAATCATGGTAAGTGTTGAGGACTAAATTCTGACCTTTTCTCAAAATTTCTTTCTAAGGGGCCTGGAGAGAATCATGTCTGCAGACCATCAATCATGCTAAACAGGTCATTTCGACTCAGAAACTTTTGGCTTGATCTCACAACCTGACTCTGGCATAGCATCACATGATGATTAACAGGCTTCCTTATCTTAACTTAAGCATTCCTTTCTGCTTACTCCAGGTTTTTAGACAAAGCTTTTTTCCTTTAACCAATTGCAAATTTAAAAACCTCAGAACCCACCTATGACCTGTAAATCCCCACTTTAAGGTATCCTTCCTTTTTGGCCAAACCAATGTATAATCACCATGTATTGACTTTTGATTTTGCCTGTAACTCTGCTTCCCTAAAATAGACTTGCAGTCTGACTACCTCGGGAACACTTTATCAGTATTTCTTGAGATTGTTTTCCTTGGCTCTATTCACCTATGTTAGCTAAGAATAACCTTTCAAAAATATTTTAGAGAGTTTAATTATTCTCCATTGACAGTGTTAAAGGTACAAGCACAGAGTCAATAAACAACATTTAAAAATAAAGCTTTTTTGAGTAGTAAACATTTAACGACTTTCAAAAGATCAATAAGATAGAGACACAAAACTTAATAAGAAAACAGGAAAAGGCATAAATAAGCA
This sequence comes from Papio anubis, assembly GCF_008728515.1. Lineage (NCBI taxonomy): Eukaryota > Metazoa > Chordata > Mammalia > Primates > Cercopithecidae > Papio > Papio anubis. The sequence goes on from NC_044996.1 coordinate 64,962,661, forward strand.
GTTAGCAATAACTACAAAATAAAAAATTGCTATAAACATAAAAATATGTTCATTATCACTCATAATTTTAAAAATGAAAATAAGTTTTTGGAGGTATGATGATAAATTTTGTCAGGCAATATTTGAAAGAAATATATTTCCTATGCATTTTTATTGCTTGTCGACATTAATAAAAACTTTATGGTGGACAATTTGGGAATACTTATCAGAATATTAAATGCATGTGATTTGACCTAGTAATTACACTTTTAAAAATATATCTTACAGTTATATTCACAAATAGGCACAAGATATATGACCACTGATTTTCATTGCAGTATTGTCTATAACAGAAAACAAACATAATAGTACTTAAATTATTAATTAATATTAATTGAATTAATTAATATCAATCAAATTAATTATGCCATATTAATTATTAATTAAACAATATGGCATCCATATAATGGAATAACATATTTAACAAATATTTAAAGCACATCTGTTATGCACCTAGCACTATTTCAGAAACTAAAGACAAAACAGTGAACAAGACAGATGGAGTATCTGTTTTCATGAAGGTTACCTTCTATTTGGATGGTGAGAAAACAGACAAGTAAACAGATAAACAAACAAGATTATTCCAGATAGGCAAAAGTTGAAGAAAATTAAACAGGTGCTATGATGAACATGTGGCTACTTAATATTGGATGAACAGATGGAGGATCTCAGAAAAGGGAAACTTACACAGTAAACTAAATAAAGTGAGAACTCAAGCCTTGGGGAGTTAGGTGGAGGGAATCTGGGAGAAAGAACGTTTCATACAAAGTGCAGACACAAGGCCGGGCGCGGTGGCTCAGCCTGTAATCCCAGCACTTTGGGAGGCCGAGACGGGCGGATCACAAGGTCAGGAGATCGAGACCATCCTGGCGAACACGATGAAACCCCGTCTCTACTAAAAATACATAAAAAACTAGCCGGGCGAGGTGGCAGGCGCCTGTAGTCCCAGCTACTCGGGAGGCTGAGGCAGGAGAATGGCGGGAACCCGGGAGGCGGAGCTTGCAGTGAGCTGAGATCCGGCCACTGCACTCCAGCCTGGGCTACAGAGCGAGACTCCGTCTCAAAAAAAAAAAAAAAAAACAACAAAGTGCAGACACAACCAATATAAAGAATGATTAATGGATCTAGAGATACTGATATTTAAAGAGATTCAAGACACCCTGTGAAGTGATAAAAGTAAAGTATGGAATAACGTGTATAGTATACTTCTGTGAGGATAGAAAACAGAAGAAAAACATATGATTTTTCTAAGATGAAATCTGAAATGATTCAGAATAAACTGATAGCAATTGTTGCTTGTGGCAGAGAGAGAGCTGGGAGACTCAGAATCAAGAATGGGAAAGAGATTTCCTATTCCCTTTTATAATTTTTGAATGATTTGTTTTCTGTATGAATTACTTTAAAAATGATCTGTCTTACGCAGTGTTCTAAGATGCCCTCCACAAGATTCCTAGGTTTTTGTTATTCAAAGTAAACACTAATATAGTTACTATCATGAAGAGATTTTGAAGATATAATTAAAGTCGCAAATCAGTTGACTTTAAAATGTAAAGAATATCTGGTGGGCTTGACCTAATGAAACGAAATGTTTAAAAGCAAAAAGTTTTACCTTGCTGGTCAGAGAAAAGCAATCCAGAAATTCAAAACGTGAGAAAAATCCAAAGTCCTGTTGCTGGCTTGAAGATGCAAGGGTCCCCATAGCAAGGACTGAGAGCAGCACCTAGGAGCTGAAAGTAGCCCTTGCTCAACAACTAGCAAGAAAACAGGAGCCTCAGTCTTAGCACCATAAGAAACTAAATTCTGACCACACCCTGAATGAGTTTAAAAGAGGCCCCGAACCTCAGATGAGATAGCAGCCCCATCTCTCATCTTCCAACCATGCCATGCCCAGACTTCTGAGCTACAGAAAATATCAAATTCTAAATGCATATTGTTTGAATTCCCTTAACTTGTAGGAACTTGTTAAGCAATCATAGATACTTAATACACAAACAGACAAAATCGAAAAACTACAAGGAAATTCTAATTACTTGGGGATTCTAATTCAAAAAGTCTGGGATGAAGCCCAGGAATCTGCATTTTAAATAACCTCCACTGATGATTTTGATACATATAGGTTAATAGACCACAAATTCACTATGAGTAACCCACCATATTGAATTTCCTGAGTGTACACCAAGGCGAATTCTGAGTTTACCACAACTCTTTGGTTAATATGCTTGCTCTTGCCATTCTTTTTTCTTGCTTTTTGTTTTTTCTTATTTGAAGCGTGGTCCCACATCCAGTTAGGTGCCTTAGCCTTGCTGATTTTCTGTATATTCCATCTTCCACTAAGGTCTTTACATAATTTTTGGTCCATGTAGGTTATCAAAGTTCTATGCTGTAATTCTATATCTTTTGAAAACTCTTTTAGCATTTCATGTCTGTGCACTCTTTTAGACCTTAAACAGAATAGTATAAACTATTATTAAGTTTTGATGTGAATTTATTGCTAGTCAATGACACTGTCAGATCCTTAATAGCAAGGAATATATTCAGGCTTCATTTTATTTTTCTGTTGGGAGATATCAGCTTTCTATATACATAGCTCTACAATAACAAACGAATGAATAAAATGATTGGTTAGTATCAAAGGATTATCTGGGAAAATATTAAGTTTTTGAGTTTTAACTTTATTGTTGCATCTAGTACAGAGATGCTTACAATTTTCTAAGTATCTGGTACATTACAAGCACTCTACCAGACACTAGACAACAACAGGAGAAAAAGAGTACCCTTGAAGAATTATAGAGACTGTATGAAAGAAATAATATTTATATAATATTATAAGTATATTAGACATACAAATCAGGTATTGAGGAAACACAGACAAAGGAACTACTAGCTATGAGAGAGTGAGAAGGCTTCCCAGAAAAAGTTACATTTAAGGTGAATTTTTAAAGATTAGTACAAGTTTTCCAGATACATAAGTATTTTTAATGTTTCTGTATAAATTTATTGAAGGGGTGGCCTGCCCCTCCACATCTGTGGGCGTTTCTCGTTAGGTGGAACGAGAGACTTGAGAAAAGAAATGAGACACAGAGACAAGGTGTAGAGAAAGAAAAAGTGGGCCCAGGGGACCAGCGCTCAGCATACAGAGGACTCTGAGTTCCCTCAGTATTTATTGATCATTATCTTTATCATCTTAGAAAAGGGAAGTGGCAGGATAATAAGATCATCGTAGGGAGAAGGTCAGCAGTAAGACATATGAATAAAGATCTCTTGTGACATGAATAAGTTTAATGAAAAGTGCTGTGCTTGGATATGCATATGCAAACATCTCCATAAACCTTTTTAGTGCATAAAGAGCAGCATTGCTAGAACGTCCCACCTTCAGCCCTAAGGAGGTTTTCTCCCATCTCAGTAAATAGAGCATACAATCGGGTTTTACACCGAGATGTTCCATTGCCCAGGGACGGGCAGGAGACAGATGCTTTTCTCTATCTCAACAGCCAAGAGGCCTTCTTTGCTCTTACACTGGTCCTCCTCAGCACAGACCCTTCACGGGTGTCAGGCTGGGGGACGATCAGGTCTTTCCCTTCCCACAAGGCCATATTTCAGACTATCACATGGGGAGAAACCTTGGACAACACCTAGCTTTCCTAGGCAGAGGTCCCTGCGACCTTCCGCAGTGTATGTGTCCCTGGGTAGTTGAGATTAAGAGAATGGTGACAACTTTTAACCAGCAAGCTGCCTTCAGGCACTTGTTTAACAAAGCACACCCTGCACAGCCCCAAATCCGTTAAACCTTGAGTCACCATAGCACATGTCTCTTGCAAGGACAGGGTTGGGGGTAGGATTACAGATTAACAGCATCTCAAATACAGAACAAAATGGAGTCTCTTATGTCTACTTCTTTCTATATAGACACAGTAATAGTCTGATCTCTCTTTCTTTTCCCCACATTTATACTTTTGAATTAAACATTAGGAATCACATTAGATACACAAATGTCATTATACATTTTCAATTTCTTAGTATAGATGTGTTTCAGGATTCAGGATAATTCAGACTTTTAAAATGTTATAATGTACATATCACATATATTAACAATCTCATCCCCATCTGAAGCAGTACTCTATAATCAAATAGATTAACATTTCTGTCACAATATGTATAGATATTCATGTCTGGTGAAAAAATAAAGACAAGAAATGGTCATAAGTCAGTTCAGATCATGTTTTGCCACAGAGTAAATTTTGGCATCAGCCTAAAATAAAGTTGACTCTTCAGTGGTTTTTGGAATTGCAGATTCCATTGTACAGCTATATATGGTTAAAACATTTTTCAGAAAGGTTTGGTTCCTTTAAACTAATCGTTGACTTAAAATAACTCTTTCAGAAGTGGCCGAGGAAAGAATTGAAACCAGATAAATGCAAACAACATCTGGACTCTAGATTAGGCTGACCAGGTAAATACTAGAATATAATACCTGAACTAGAATCATTGTCCTCTGCCTTTGGCAACCGACATTGCTGCATTTACTTAAATGGAAATTTTTAATCTGAAATAATAGTTCAATTGCAAATTTCTACACTGAATAAAATTTCCATTAACTTTTATGTGAATAAAGAAAGAATATAAAACCCTGACAGTGTAGGGCCTAAGGGCAAAATGTCACACTTAAGGAGGAGACAGATCATTCATAATCTCAGGGTTACAGGAGTAAAATATTATTTTGTCATAGAACATGATAATTGAGTAGTTTTGCTCCTGGCAAATTCTGGCAAACACTTTAGTAATCGTTCTTTCATAGATGTAAAGCTAAGGGAGTGCAGATAGAAGCATGCTCTCCAGTTGCCAGCCTGTAAGAGAACCAGGGATGCTAATATTTAAAAATTTTTGCATGATGGTAAGCAAGGTGTGGGAAGAGAGGATACACACACACACACACACACACACACACACACACACACACATTACAATGCTCCGGAGGTTATCCTTCCTGTGCCACGCTTCCTCCACTTTCCCATGAAGCTAATCACTCTGTCTTTTTTGTTCCTGTGTATTTTTGTTTGGACATCAGTTAGAGTGCTCATTACACTGTGCATTTATGTGTTTAAGTGAGCTCTCTAATACTAGACTGAACTCCAAGAGCGGGAATTGTGTTCTTTTCATTTATGTAGCTAACTGCCACAATGTCTGCAGGGCATTTCTACTTAACACAATGAATAAAGAAAACGGAAGTAAAAAAGGAGAGAAAGTCTGATATACATGGCTTTATCACTAATTTCAGTTTGAATTACTTTTGGCCCTGGGCATCTGGTGCACTGTCATGTATTCCTTCCCAAATAAAGGACATGAGCCTACTAACAAGCTCATTAGGTTCCACACCAGTGGGTATGTTCATTTACTGCACATGAGAAAGCAGCAGAGATCATTCAAACCCATGGAATGGGATTTCTTTCATTTCAAAGTGCCTCTCATAAGTTTTCCTTAGCCACAAAAGATCTGTTAGAGACCAGCAGACGTTATTTTGCTTTCTCAAAATAGTCTTTTCTCAGGTTTTGTTTTACTCTGTTGTTTTTAATATTGATAAATACAGGTGGAAGTTGTTATTTCAGGAACATGAAATGTATAGTTATCACAAATCCATGATTTCATAAGTTTAAATTTCTGAGAAAATATTTTTCTTTCTGTCTGCCTCTATAAAGTGTATTTTATTTTAAAAAGCAGAGTTCCACCCAATAAAATTGGTATATTTTGAAACATTATACAAGTTTTGATTTAGAGGAAACAAGGGACATACAATTGAAATAGTTTTTTTTTTTTTTTTTCTAATGCATGTATTATAATAGAAAGAGAGTTGAGGTGAAAGCTTTAATGATATGCATTGCTTTCCATCAAGTTCCAAAGTTCACTTGTCACTGGGATGTGCTTGTGCCAAATGTCCCTCTTCTAATTTCCAGTTAACTAAATCTTAACTTTTGGCCACCTGTATTTTTTGCAATGGTATCTGCAATGGAAGACTATTTCTAGCAATCACAACATTCACAGAATTATTTGGTGAGTAGTGGAGATAATGTGAAGAAAATACATAAATCATTGTTGATTGGACCCCAGTCACTAAAGGGTCATCTCACTAGTAAAACAGCTCTATAAATTTTGATTTTCAGGTTCATTCTCATTAAAGAAAATAATATCTAAAATACAAGTAAAATGGGATACAAGATTCTTCAACATTCTAGTCTATTCTACAAATTATTCTAATAAATTTTAGCTTTGAGACACTATTACTACTCTGCTGTGCTTATTAAAATGCATCTCTTACAAATTAAATAAATAAAAATAAATAATTTTACTTTCTCTACATCAACTACTTGTCTACATCAACTACTTTCTCTACATCAACTCCTTCCATATTCTAATGGCTTATGCACAAGTATAAATATGAATATCAAATGTTAGCTGACAAAATCTAAATTGGTGAAGTCACAGCTTAAACAGACCCCAGTAAAAGTAAACAAATATGCCACTACTGTTAGGTTTGTTGATAAAATAAGTAATAGACTGAAATTTATGTAAACTTATATTTTTGTAGTATCAAGATGTAACTTGAAGTGTTAATGATCTATGTCATTTTTCCCTGGATGAGTTTCTTAAGCTCCAGGCCCACTGGACAACTATACATGAACACCTTAAATTCAATATGTCCTTAATTGAATTCAGTACTTTCCACCTAAAATCTGCTCATTTGCCCCATTGTGATCCATATGAATGCCATCAACATCCATCCAGTAGCCTAAAACAGAAGACTGAAAGGTCTATCAAACTCTTCCTTTATTTTCATAAAAGTTCCACTCATCAAGTCAAGCATCGAGTCTTTTCAATATTTTCTTCTAAAAATCTCTGGAATAAGGACCCATTTTTCTAATTTGCACAACTATTCATTCAAACTTCTCTAAGTTGAGACAGCAGGAAAGTCTAAACTGTTTTTCTTTAAATAATGTACTTATTAATTTCAAATGCATATTATTCCTATAACTGGATAAACAGTATTACAAAGTTCAGACAATCAAGATATTTGCCTTAATGTTTAATTATTGTATCAGATATTTGTTTGTAGTTTAGTACTTTTAAAGTGCTATACATTGAAAATAGGTGATTATTATTTTAATGGCATCCAGCCAAAAATATCTGATTCTTATTGATCTCATAGAATGAGATGTGGGTCCTCTAATATCTATAAAAATATGCATATATTTGTTTGTCCAGCAACTTCTACAATACAAGGAGTTATTCCTTTCTTCAAGGAGTAGCAAAGATATTCCTTGAAGAAAGTTGCATTTACTTTCCAAGAAAAGGAGAAAAGGGGTGGATGAGATAATTTAGAAGGTAAGGAGGAGTGGACAGAGGATGAAATTTCCCCACTTCATTTGCTGATTTGTGATTTCAAAATAAATTGTCTCAGTAAATTTTTTTAAAAATGAAATCATACCAACCACGCTCTTGGCCCAAAGTGGAATAAAAAAAGAAATCAATACTAGCAAGGTGTCTCAAAACCACATGATTACATGACAATTAAACAACTCATTCCTGAATGACTTTTGAGTAAACGACAAAATTAAGGCAGTAATCAAAAAATTATTTGAGATAAAAGAAAACAGAGATGCAGCATACCAAAATATCTAGGACCCAGCAAAAGCAGTGTTAAGAAGAAAATGTATAGCATTAAACAACTACCTCAAAAAGTTAGAAAAATCTGAAATTAATGATCTAACATCACACATAGAGGAAGCAAAAAAAAACAAGAATAAACTAACCAAAGATCTAGAAGAAGAAAATAAATAACTAAAATCAGAGCAGAAGTCAATGAAATTCAGATACAAAAATCTTGACAAAGAGTCAATGACACCAAAAGTTGATCCTCTAAAAGGATGAACACGATTGATAGACAGCTAGCTAAATTAATAAAGAAAAAGAGAAAGTCCAAATAAACACAATAAGAAATGACAAAGATGACATTACAACTGATCCTACAGAAACACAAAAGATCCTAAGGAAATAATATGAACTCCTCTATGTACACAAGCAAGAAAATCTAGAGGAAATGGATGAATTCCTGGAAACACAAAATCTCCCGAAATTGAATCAGGAAGAAATTGAAACTCTAAGCACACCAATATCAAGTTCCAAAGATTAATCAGTAATAAAAACCATATCAACAAAATAAAGCCCTAGACCAGGTGGATTCACCGCCAAATTCTACCAGACATACAAAGAAGAGATGGTACGAATTATACTGAAACGATTCCAGCAAATTGAGGAAGAGAGACTCCTCCCTGATGTTGGATCAGTATCATCCTGATCCAACACCTGGAAAAGATACAACATAAAAAGAAAGTTACAAAGGAATTCCCATTGAAAATAGATGTGAAATTCCTCAATAATATAATAGCAAATCAAATCCCATAGGATGTCAAAAAGTTAATTCACCATGATCTAGTAGGCTTCATTTCTGAGATGCAAGGTTGGTTCATCATAACCAAATCAATACATGTGATTCACCTCATAAACAGAATTAAAAACAAAAACCATATTATCATCTCAATAGATATGGGAAAATCTTTTGATACAATTCAATGTCCTTTCATGAAAAAAGCCCTCAAGAAACTAGAAATTGAGGGAACATATCTCAAAATTATATGAGCCATCTATGACAAACATACAGCCTATATCATACTGAATGGGCAAAAAGTGAAAGCATTCCACTTGAGAACAGAAAAAAAGACAAGAATGCCCACTATCACCAAAAAGCGGGAGTAACTGTACTTATATCAGGAAAAAATAGACTTCGAGACAAAAACTACAAGAAGAGATAAAAACAGTCATTATATAATGATAAAGGGGTCAATTCAGCAAAAATATATAATAATTTTAAATATATATGCACCTGACACTGCAGCGCCCAGATATATAAAGCAAATATCATTGGATCAAAAGAGAAAGATAAGTCCCAATACAATAATAGCTAGAGTCATAAATACCCACTTTCAGCACTGGACAAACTTCCAAACAGAAAAGCAACAAGACTCATTGGACTTAATCTGCACTACAAATAAAATGGACCTAACAGATATTTATAGAACATTTCATCCAAACGCTGCAGAATACATATTCTCCTCCGGGGGCTCAATTTAGAAATTAAGAAAACAATTGAAGAAATTTTTGCAACAAAGAATAATGAAAACACAACATATAAGAACCTATGAAATACAGTAATAGCAATACTAAGAGGGAAGTTTATAGCTTTAAGTGCCTACATTTTAAAAAAATACTCAAATAAACAACCTAACAATGCAGTGTAAAGAACTTGAAAAACAAGAGCAAGAATTAGTAGAAGAAAAATAAAATAAAGATCAGAGCAGAAATAATTGAAATGTAGAAAACAATACAAAAGACTGAGGAAACATGTTACAGGAAGTCAGGGATCCCAAACGGAGGGACTGGCTGAAACCGCAGCAGCAGAACGTAAATTGTGAAGATTTCATGGACATTTATTAGTTCCCCAAATTAATACTTTTATAATTTCTTATGCCTGTATTTACTGCAATCTCTGAACATAAATTGTGACGACTTCATGGACACTTATCACTTCCCCAGTCAATACCCTCGTGATTTCCTATGCCTGTCTTTACTTTAATCTCTGAATCCCCTCACAAGGAGGATGAATGTCGCCTCAGGACCCTGTGATTGTGTCAACTGCACAAATTGTTTGTAGAGCACGTGTGTTTGAACAATATGAAATCTGGGCATCTTAAAAAAAAGAACAGGATAAACAGCGATATTCAGGGAACAAGAGAGGTAAGTTTGAACTGGTCGCCGGTGAGCCCCATGGAACAGAGCTATATTTCTCCTCTTTCATAAGCAAATAGGAGAAATATCGCTGAATTCTTTTTCTCAGCAAGGAACATCCCTGAGAAAGAGAATGCGCCCTGAAGGTAGGCTTATAGACGGCCCCTTTAAGGCCTGCTGTCTTTTATGGTCCAAGCGGAAGGGATGGAATAAGGCGTGGTCTCCTGTAGCGCTCCCAGGCTTATTAGGACGAGCAAAAATTCCCACCTAATAAATTTTTGTCAGACAGGTTGTCTGCTCTCAAACCCTGTTTCCTGATAAGATATTATCAATGACAATGTGTGCCCGAAACTTCATGAACAATTTTAATTTCACCTCATCTGGTGGTCCTGTGATCTCGCCCTGCCTCCATTTGCTTTGTGATATTTTATTGCCTTGTGAAGTATGTGATCTCTGTGACCCACACTCTATTCCTACACTCCCTCCCCTTTTGAAAATCGCTAATAAAAACTTGCTGGTTTTCCGGCTCCGGGAACATCACGGATCCTGCCGACGTGTGATGTCTCCCCCGGACACACAGCTTTAAATTTCTCTCTCCTGTGCTCTTTCCCTTAATTTCTCAACCCAGCCGAGACACTTAGGAAATAGAAAAGAACCCACCTTAAACATCGGGAGCGAGTTCTCCAGATATCTGCCGCCAACATGGTCTTTTTTCCTAAGTGCATGTGGGAACCTGATTCCCTTTGGCAGGTGCGGTGAAACGACATCGGCTTGGTTCACAGATACGTGTGTTCGACTCCGTGACGACTGGTGAGCAGTCTGTGTATGGTCCGGGTTAACTATGGGACACACGGAGTATAAAAATTATACCTATCTCTTCTATATTAAACTCTGCTTAAAACAAACAATGATAGGAGTTCCCATGGAAAATATGGTCACTCCATTCAGGGCAGTGGAAAAATACTGTCCTTGGTTTCCTGAAAAAGTAACGGTATATGTAAAAGTATTGGATCTTGTTGCAGCATTCCAGGACCTGGTCTCCACAGGGAATTCTGTTCCTGTCACTGTTTGGAATGATCTGGCCTTGGTGCGTGCCGTCCTAATATCTCCTCAACCTTCCTCACACACATGGCCTTCATTATCTGATCAGCCTCTCCATTCAGCTACTCCTCTTCCACCTAACAATTCTGAAACGCCAATGCCTAACTCTGATAAATTTGGCTTAACGTTACCCCCTGGTAATCTTACTTCTTTTCACAAAGAGCTGGTACTCCAAGCTCCCCTGGCCACAACTCACACAGCCCAGGACCATAGATATGCTAATTCTTCCCTCTTCAAACCTTTGCTGGGTTTACCTCTAGATGTCACCTAATGGCTCCAGGACCAAACTACAATTTACCTGTAATTCTGCAGGCCTTCCCCCATCCACTTCAGCCCCTCACCCTCCTGTTGTTTTGGTTCCTCAGCTGGTCCCTTTGCCATCCCTTCAGCCTGCTTCTCTGTACCCTTCTTCACACATGGACGCCAGTAATCACCAGTATACTTCTGCTTCTTCTACTCCTTCAATTCCCCTTTCTCACACTCTCATTCCGGTCTGCATTGATATGCGCCGCTCAATCTTACCTTTTTAAAAGAATTTAAGGATGTTTGTATTCAGTATGGTCCTACTTCTCCTTATGTTAAAATGGCATTGCAAACTTTTTGTACAGAGATCACTTTACTTCCTTTAGACTGGGACATTTTGGCAAAAGCTGATCTGACCCCATCTCAGCATTTACAGTTTGGTACTTGGTGGTCAGAAGAGGCTCCTTTGCAGGCTCAGCTAAATCGGACTAATGTATTCTAGTTACTCAGGCTCAGCTCACAGGTTCCAGTAGTTCCTCTGATACTTATGCCCAATTAGGCTTTAATACTCTTACCACAAAACAAGTAACAAATGTGTGTATGAGAGCTTGGGATAAATCACGCACCCCAGGCCAAGCGCCTGTTTCTTTTACTACTGTTACACAAGCTCAATTGCTTTTACTACCTAATATCATTTTAAACAAAGGAGATAAGACACGTGACCCTGGGATGGGCTCCAGCAGTGAAAAAAGCCGCTTCTTGGATTAATGTAATTTCTAAACAACGGCCCACCTACACCGTATACATTCAAGGGAATAAGGTTTGAGGGCCTAGTAGATACTGAGGCTGAAATTAATGTTCCACATAACTCTTATAGTGCTCCTAAAGAGCATATGATGGAAAACATGGAGTTTATTCCTGGACTCGGTCTCGGTCCAAAGCATGAAGGGATTACTAAACCTCTCCCAGTTACTGTAAAAAAAAAAAAAAAAAAAAAACAGGACTGTTTTAGTGGTGGCTGCTGCCACGCCTCCGGATCCTATCCCTTTACAATGGAAATCGGACACACCTGTCTGGGTTCAGCAGTGGCCGCTTTCCAAAGAAAATCTGTAGGCTTTAACTCAATTGGTTTCTGAACAGTTACAACTGGGAAATGTGGAACCCTCTCTTTCCCCCTGAAATTCTCCTGTGTTTCTAGTCATGGTAACCACTTTAAGGGCCATTAACACTGTAATTAAACCTATGGGGGCCGTCAACCTGGCATGCCTGCCCCTGCTTTAATACCTAAAAATTGGCCTTTCATAGTTATTGATCTTAACGATTGTTTTTTTCATATTGCTTTAAATAAATCGGATTGTGAGAAATTTGCTTTTACTGTACCATCTATCAATAATCAGGAGGCTGCAGCTCATTATCAATGGAAAGTACTTCCTCAGGGAATGCTGACTAGCCCTACAATCTGCCAGCTTTATGTTGGACAAGTGCTTTCACCAGTTCGAGCCCAATTTCCCCAGGCCTGTATTCTTCATTATATTGATGATATTTTAATTGTTTCTCCCACTGATAAAGAATTAATTGACTGTTATCAAATGTTGAGTCGCTGTGTTACACAAGCTGGGTTACGCATCACCCAGGATAAAATTCAACAGACCGCTCCTATTCAATATTTAGGAATGATGGCCAATAAACAATGCATTCAACCTCAAAAAGTTCAAATTAGGAGAGATTCTTTAAAAACTTTAAATTGGACAGGCTCGGTGTACAATACTTCAAATTTCTGGATTTGATCCCAATTTAACTATAATTCCTTTAAATTGGCCCGAAGTTCCGGCTGCCTTTCAACATTCAGTACTGTGGCAAATTCACTTGGCTGATTTTATTGGCGTTATTGACAATCATTATCCAAAAAACCAATTGTTTGATTTTATACAAATGACGTCTTGGGTGGTCTCTCGACTAACCAAAGATCAGCCCATTCCTGAGGCCCTTACAGTGTTCACTGATGACTCCAGCAATGGTAATGCTGGCTATGTAGGTCCCACAGACAAGCTTATTTCTATTTCTTATACTTCTGCTCAAAAGGCAGAGTTAATTGCTGTGATTACTGCCTTACAGGATTTCCCCAAACCTTTAAATATTGCCTCTAATTCTACTTAACGTGGGAAAGAGGATGTGCTTGTGTTTCACCAGGAAATCATCAAAAGAAAACCACAGGCAAAAGACGTCCGTGTCAGAGACTGCCCTCAGACGTGGTGAGATCTGTGCCAACGCCTTAGAAGCTGGCACACCGAATCACAATGGGTCTAATTCAATCCTCTGATGGCAATGGAGACTCATCTAACTAATCCCACTTCTAATTACCTTTCTTTTTCTCTTTAAAACCCTAAAAATCTCACCATTTCTATTAGCCTGAAAATAACATCCCTGTTTTCCTCTTCCTCCTTCAGCACTCAATCTCGCTTATAATGGGTTTTATTTAACGATTCTCCTCTTTATACTTTCTGTTTCACCAGTTTCCTCTCTCACTGATTTACCTACTACACATAATTATTCTTATTGGGCTTATGTACCTTTTCCTCCACTTATTGGACCTCTCACCTGAATGGATGCTCCTGTGGGAATCTACACTAACAATAGTGTGTGGATACCTGGAGCTACAGATGACCATTGCCCTACTCAAGCAGGAGAAGAAGGCACTGCATTTAATGTTACCAAGGGTTATAAATACACCCCTCTGGGCCTCAGACATGCACCTGGTTGAATCCATCTAGAAACTCAAGTCTGGGCTGCTTATCTTCTGGATAAATCAACTACAGAGGAACTGGGACATTTGGTCTCTGGCCTCTCCCTTTCTCCTTTAAAACAAATAAAACAGGGAGTAATGGGAGATACTCCATACTTTCCATATAAACCTGCAGGAAAACTATGCCCTAAAAATTTTGAAGGCCCATCTAAAACTTTAATTTGGGAAGATTGTGTTAACTCACATGCAGTAGTATTAAAAAATGACTCATATGGTTTAGTAATAGACTGGGCACCAAAGGGCTATTTAAAAAACAATTGTTCCTCTGGCGGAAGGGAATGCCTGGACGCTACTTATTTTATTTCTTATCGGGAGAACAGAATCACCATTCTACTTTGCATAGGAGGTTCAGCTCATTCTTTCCCTTACACCACCCCCCCCCCCCCCCCCCCCCCGGGCTCATATGATACTCCCCATTCTGAGCCCAGAACACTCAGAACTTTGAAAATTGGCTATTGCCATGTCTGGACTGTGAGTATGGGAAGCGGAAATTATTCTGTCTGTTGTCCCCACTACTGCTCCAGTATCTCAGTATCAATGTAGATCCAGACATTCTGCTTTACTTACCTCCAATCTGACTGTTCCCATACAGAGCTGTGTTAAGTCTGCTTACATGCTGTTATGGGAAATATAAAAATTTGGACGAACGATCAAACTGTCCAATGCATTGATTGTCATTTATACATTTGTATTAACTCCCATTTTGACTCAAGGAAAAGTGTAATGTTAGTTCTAGCTCAAGAAGGAATCTGGATTCCAGTAACTTTGCCCAGACCTTGGGAATCCTCTCCTTCAATACATTTAATTAATGAAGTGTTACAGCAAATTCTAAAAAGATCTAAGAGATTTGTTTTCACTTTCATCACTGTGATCATGGACCTAATTACAGTCACTGCACTGGTCACCACTGCCGGAATGGCATTACATCAATCTATTCAGACAGCTCATTTTGTTAATAATTGGCAAGCCAATTCCACCCAAATGTGGAATTCTCAACAAGGCATTGATCAAAAATTGGCTAATCAAATTAGTGATTTAAGACCGTCTGTTATTTGGCTTGGAGATCGGGCAGTGAGTCTCAAACATCGCATGCAAATGCAGTGCGACTGGAATACCTCTGATTTCTGTATCACCCTGTATTCCTATAATGAGATTGATCATTCATGGGAAATGGCCAAAGGACACCTTCTGGGTAGGGAAGATAATTTATCATTGGACATAACTAAATTAAAGAAACAAACTTTTGAATCCTCTCAAGCTCACTTATCCATTCTGCCTGGAGCTGAGGCGGTAGATCAGGTGGCAGAAAATCTTTATGGATTGAACCCCATGACTTGGATCAAGTCTATTGGGGGCTCTACTATAGTAAATGTTGTAGTTATGTCTCTCTGTTTAATTGGCTTGTTTTCAGTGTGCTGGACCAGTCAAAGAATCCTGCATCAAAATCGAGAGAATGAACAAGCCTTCATCGCCATGGTACATTTATATAAAAAGAAAGGGAGAGATGTTGCGGGAAGTCAGGGACCCCGAATGGAGGGACTAGCTGAAGCCGCGGCAGCAGAACATAAATTGTGAAGATTTCACGGACACTTATTAGTTCCCCAAATTAATACTTTTATAATTTCTTATGCCTGTATTTATTGCAATCTCTGAACATAAATTGTGAAGATTTCATGAACACTTATCACTTTCCCAATCAATACCCTTGTGATTTCCTATGCCTGTCTTTACTTTAATCTCTTAATCCCGTCATCTTCGTAAACTGAGGAGGATGAATGTGGCCTCAGGACCCCGTGATTATGTCAAGTGCACAAATTGTTTGTAGAGCACGTGTGTTTGAACAATATGAAATCTGGGCATCTTAAAAACAGAACAGGATAGGCCGGGCGCGGTGGCTCAAGCCTGTAATCCCAGCACTTTGGGAGGCCGAGACGGGCGGATCACGAGGTCAGGAGATCGAGACCATCCTGGCTAACACGGTGAAACCCCTTCTCTACTAAAAATACAAAAAAAACTAGCCGGGCGAGGTGGCGGGCGCCTGTAGTCCCAGCTACTCCGGAGGCTGAGGCAGGAGAATGGCGCAAAACCCGGGAGGCGGAGCTTGCAGTGAGCTGAGATCCGGCCACTGCACTCCAGCCCGGGCTACAGAGCAAGACTCCGTCTCAAAAAAAAAAAAAAAAAAAAAACACAAGAACACAAGAAAAACCGCGGTTGTCAGGGAACAAGAGAGGTAAGTTTGAACTGGCCGCCGGTGACACTGAATTATTTTTCTCAGCAAGGAACATTCCTGAGAAAGAGAATGCGCCCTGAAGGTAGGCTTATAGATGGCCTCTTTAACGGGTGCCGTCTTTTGTGGTCAAAGCCGAAGGGATGAAATAAGCCCAGGTCTCCTGTAGCGCTCCCAGGCTTATTAGGACAGGAAAATTCCCACCTAATAAATTTTGGTCAGACAGATTGTCTACTCTCAAACCTTGTTTCCTGGTAAGATGTTATCAATGACAATGCGTGCGGAAACTTCATTAGCAATTTTAATTTCACCACATCTGGTGGTCCTGTGAACTTGCCCTGACTCCATTTGCTTTGTGATATTTTATTACTTTTTGAAGTATGTGATCTCTGTGACCCACACCCTATTCGTGCACTCCCTCCCCTTTTGAAAATCACTAATAAAAACTTGCTGGTTTTATGGCGGGGGAACATCACGGATTCTGCCAACATGTGATGTCTCCCCCGGACACTCAGCTTTAAATTTCTCTCTCCTGTGCTCTTTCCCTTAATTTCTCAACCCAGTCCAGACACTTAGGAAATAGAAAAGAACCCACGTTAAACATCAGGAGCGGGTTCCCCCGATAGAAACAAAAAGCTATTTTCTTGACAAGTCAAACAAAATTGATGAAACTTTAACCAGCCTAAGAAAAAAAGAGAAAAAATTCAAATAAATGAAATTATAGGTGAAAAAGGAGACATTTCAAATGATACTACAGAAATTCAAAGGATCATTAGTGACTATTGTGAGCAACTATATGTAAACAAATTGGAAAACCTAGAAGGAATTGACCAATTCCTAAACACATATAACCCACCAAGATTGAACCATGAAGAAATCCAAAACCTGAACAGATGAATAACAAGTAATGATATCGAAGCTATAGTAAAGGTTATCCCAGTAAAGAAAAGTCTGGAACCTGATGGCTTCACTGCTAAATTCTACCAAACATTTAAAGAAGAACTAATACCATTTCTACTCAAACTATTCCAAAAAATAGAGGAGGAGAGAGTGCTTTCAAACTCATTCTATGAGGCCTGTATTAGCCAGACACCAAAACCAGACAAAGTCACATCAAAAAAGAAAATGACAGGTCAATATCTCTGATGAATATTGATGCAAAAATCCTCCACAAAATACTATCAAACTTGACAGTACATTAAAAAGATAATTCATCACGACCAAATTGGATTTACCCTGAGATGTAAGGATGGTTCAAAATATGCAAATCAATCAATTTGATACATCGTATTAACAGAATGAAGGACAAAAGCAATACAATAATCACAAGGGATGCTGAAAAAGCGTTCAACAAAATTCAACATCATTTCATGATAAAAACTCTCAACAATTTAGTTATAGGAGTACCACAACAAAATAAAGGCCATATACAACAAACCAATAACTAACATGATACTCAATGCCAAAATGTTGAAAGACTTTTTTCTACAAGGTTTGGAACATGATAAGAATGCCCACTCCTGCCACTTCTATTGAATACAGTACAGGAAGTCTTAGCCAGAGCAATTAAGCAAGAGAAAGAAATGAAAGACATTCAAATTGAAAAGGAAAATATTAGATTGTCTCTATTTGTCAATGGCGTGATCTTATATATATAGCAAACCCCAGACACCATGAAAAACCTGTTAGAACTAATAAATAAATGTAATGATGTTGCAGTAAATAAAATTGATATTTGAAAGTCATTAGTGTTTCTATACACTGGTAATGAACTATTAAAAAAATCAAGAATACATTCCCATTTGTAATAGCTGCAAAAAACTCAAAATTGTTAGGAATGAACTTAGCCAAGAATATGAAAGATATGTACACTGAAAATGATATAACACTGATTAAAAAATTAAAGAAAATCCAAAAAAAGAAAAGGTATCTTTGTTTCATGAATTAGAAATATTAATATTGCTAAAATTTTCATACTATCCAAGTAATCTAAAAATTCAATGTGATCTCTATCAAAATTTCAATGACATTTTCCACAGTAATAAAAACAATCCTAATTTTCAAATAGAAAAATAATCCAACAATTTGAATGGAGCTACCAAAGACCCCAAATGATCAAAACAATCTTCAGTAGAAAAAAAATAAATTAAGCTAGAGGCATCATACTATGACAGTATTTAGAGATACTATCATATCTCTAAGTCTACTAAAAAGTTGTAGTAATCAAGAATATAATACTGACTTATAAATGAATACATAGCCAAATAGAATGGAATCCAGAAATAAACCCATGGCTTTATCATGAACAGGTTTTTGACAAAGATGCCAAGAATAAATAATGAAGAGTCTTTTCAATAAATGCTGTTGGGAAAACTGGATATTCATATGCAGAAAAAGGAAATTAGTTCTTTATCTTACATCCTATATAAAAGTCAACTCAAAGTGAATAAAAAAAAGAAGACTCGGAGGCCAGGCATAGTGGTGCATGCCTGTAATCCCAGCACTTTGGGAGGCCGAGGTGAGTGGATCACAAGGTCAGGAGATTGAGACCATCCTGGTTAACATGGTGAAACCCCGTCTCTACTGAAAATACAAAAATTAGCTGGGCGTGGTGGCGGGTGCCTGTAGTCCCAGCTACTCGGGACACTGAGGCAGGAGAATGGCATGCACCTGGGAGGCAGAGTTTGCAGTGAGCCGAGATCATGCCACTGCACTCCATCCAGCTTGGGTGACAGAGCAAGATTCTGTCTCAAAAAAAAAAAAAAAAGAAGACCTGGAACTATAAAAACATTAGAAGAAAATACTGCAGATAGCTCCATGACATTGGTCTGGTCAATTATATTATATTATATATATGTATTTTGAGACATAGTCTTATTCTGTTTTCCAGGCTGGAATGAAGTGGTGTGATCTCAGTCTCGACTCACAGCATCTTCCACCTCCTGGTCTCAATTGATCTTCCCACATTAGCCTCCTGACTAGAGGGGACTACAGGCACACACCACCATATTCAGCTAATTTTTAAATTTTTCATAGGAACAAGGTCTTTCTATGTTGCCCAGACTGATCTCAAACGTCTGGGTTCAAGTCATCTTCCTGCCTTGACCTCCCAAAGCACTGAGATTAAAAGTATGAGCCAGCATTAAATATATATATACATACACACACACACACACACACACACAAAATTCCCAAGATACAGGAAATAAAAATAAACAAATGGGATTACATCAAACTAAAAACATTCTTCGGAACAAAGAAAATTATTAACAGAGTGAAGAGACAAGCTACAGATTGTGAAAAAAAGAGTTTCAACCATAAACCTGAGAAAGGGTTAATATCTAAAATATATAAGGAACGCAAACAACTCAATAGCAAAAAAAAAAAAAAAAAAAATTAAAATTAAAATTAAAAAACTAAGCAACTCTATTTTCAAATGCACAAAATATGTAAACATTTCCAAAATAAAGATATGCAAATGGCAAACACGCATATGGAATAAATAGCTCAAATGCACAGAGATAGAGAATGAAAAAGTGATTTGGCCAGGCACGGTGGCTCAAGCCTGTAATCCCAGCACTTTGGGAGGCCGAGACGGGTGGATCACAAGGTCAGGAGATCGAGACCATCCTGGCTAACACGGTGAAACCCCGTCTCTACTAAAAAAAAAACAAAAAAAATTAGCCGGGCGAGGTGGCGGGCGCCTGTAGTCCCAGCTACTCGGAAGGCTGAGGCAGGAAAATAGCGGGAACCCGGGAGGCGGAGCTTGCAGTGAGCCGAGATCTGGCCACTGCACTCCAGCCCGAGCAACAGAGCGAGACTCCGAAAAAGAAAAAGTGATTACCACAAGTTGATGGGATAGAGAAAATGGAGATAAGTAGGTTAAAAGATACAAAATAGTAGATATCTAGGATGAACAAATTTGGAGACTTAATGTACAACAAGAGGACTAAAGCTAACAAAATTGTATTGTATTAGGGATTTTTGTTAAACAAGATTTTAGCTGCCCATGTCACAAAAAAGTAACTATGTGAGATGATAGATATGTTTATCTGCTTCACTATAGCAACAATTGTACTATCTATATGTATTTAAGTATCTATATATATCCCATAACATCATGTTGTAAGCCTCAAATATACACAATACAATTTATTTTGAAAAATAAAATAATTAAAATGCAAGCCTTAGAATGGATGATATTGTCTTTCCCACTTTACCTTCCTGCTTCAAGCTAGTAAAGAAATCAGTAGTAGTTGCACATACACTTGACTTGAGGGGAAAGAAACGTTGTGATAGGCAGGTTTCACGTTAAAGTTGGAAAACTTGTATCCTCTTGAGATACTTTGACATTTCAGGGAAAATAAGTTCTTTGAGATAAGTCATGGGTCATAATTATCTCATTCATAGCTAACTGTCCCTGCTGGGTTCAGACCTTCAATTAATCAAGCAGCAGGGAAAAATTGATATATTTGTTTCTCTCCATTCCAAGAAATATTGTAACAAAGTGGGCTTCAAACCAACCAATTTCAAGACAATTTAATACATTTCACCATGAAAAATCAGAAGAAAAGAAAACTTAGAAACACGATGCATTTTTAAAAGAACTTAAAGCCTATAATAAATGGTAGAGTTTCAAAGGTACTTTATCTCATCGGTTAAGCTCATCAAGACAATGCAAGTTTTTATTAATTGAGGTCTTCTACTATCTGGTAATTTAAGAGTGTCTTTGTTTCTGGAAATATTTAGGGGGTAGGGAAGTTCCATTTCAGCATACAAAGGAATATTACAGTGACAGCTGCTTGGTTTCCCTACAATATTGTGAGTCATAGTATTTCTGCTATTTATTATTTAATTAAATGAGAAAACAAAGTAAACTGCTAATCATTTTATAATAATGAAAACAATAATATGCTGGTACAGAAAATAGAAAGAAAAACATTTTCTCCGTCGTATACCAATAACTTAGAAGTATATTCTAGAGGAAAGACTATGGGCCCAGAGTGAATTCTATATGATCTCAAATCTACAACTTGCCTTTGTAGGCCAGGCATATATCCATCTGCTCTGTTATTTCATTTCAATATTTAAAGATGAGGATAAACAGACAGTTACTGTTTAATGTTTAATGAAACCAATCTCATAGAAATTAATATACTAGATATGATAACTTCCTCAAATAGGAAAAAAAGTTGTTCCCATAAATAAAAATAAAATAGTCATTTTGAATTAGATGAGAGAGAATGCATAGTCCTATTGGAAAATGGGATAATTAACACCTTTCCAATGTAATGAATCAGCAGAATGGTTCAAATGTATGTTGTCTCCTTAATTTGCTAGCTAGCCAACCTATCACACTATTTAAAAATAATAAGCAAAGCACGATTTCTTTTTTCTACCCCTTACACATTGCCAAAAGCTCCAACTTTCCACTACTTTCCATTTTCTCTATTTCTTAAGCAGGGCTGCTCCAGATATCCTAAGAAAGTGAAATGAATATTGAAGGGGGAATAGATGATTCTACAAATAGGTAATTCCCTGTGGGTCTTCATTGACAGGTCAAGGAAAAGACAATAGGCTTGTGACTGTTAATGCCTGCCTTCCTTCATTAATCTAATTTACCAAATTGGTCACTATCCTGTGGTGTATTTAGGATAAAGACTAAAATGATATAACAAAGAATCCAAAAAGACCGTGCTTTAAAGATAATAGACATTTGGGTCACCCTTACATACAGTTCATGAAGTAAGCAGTTTAAATAAACTAAACGGTTCTACTCATAGGGTCATTAAAAGATCTATGTTTATTTCCCTTTTTTGCAGCACCACTCTCTAGGGCATTACACCAGTCTGTGTAGTCAAGGCTAGGTTATGAACATATCTGTGTTCTAGTTTATGAGAAAAAAAGTCTGGAACAAATAATATTCTTTCAAAAAATAACGTCAATGTTGTGCTTACCACTTTGTACACATTTTATTGCTGATAACTCAGTTATAGGGCCACACCTAGTTACAAGGAAATCTGTGTTATGTAGCCTTTACTTGCACAGCAAGATTAACCCTATTGCTATGAAAGAAGGGGGAAAGATATTTGGTCGGACAACCAACAGCTTTCTCTACATCTATGGGGGAGTGGGATATCTATATCAAGATGACAATTAGCAAATATGATAAGTTAGTTCATACTAATAAGAAAAGCTTGCCTCCTCCAATGTCTCACTTTATATCAAAACCCAGGATAATGGTAAGTAACACAATTAATAGGCTGTTTGAACAGTAGCCTTTAAAAGATAATACTTGAAGTCCTCCATTATTATCGTGTTGCTGTCTATCTCATTTCTTAGGTCTAGTAGTAATTGTTTTTATAAATTTGAGAACTCCAGCATTAGTTGCATATATATTTAGGATTCTGATATTCTCCTGTTGGACAAGGCTTTTATCATTATATAATGTCACTCTTTGTCTTGTTTAACTGCTGTTGCTTTAAAGTTTGTTTTGTCTGATACAAGAATAGCTACTCCTGCTTGCTTTTGGTGTCCATTTGCATGGAATGTCTTTTTCCATCCCTTCATCTTAAGTTTATGTGAGTGTTTGTGTGTTAGGTGAGTCCCTTGAAGGCAGCAGATACTTGGTTGGTGAATTCTTATCCATTGTGCAATTCTGTACATTTTAAGTGGAGCATTTAAGCCATTTACAGTCAATGTTAGTATTTAGATGTGAGGTACTATTCCATTCATTGTGCTATTTGTTGCCTGAATGCCTGTTTTGGTTTTGGTTTGGTTTGGTTTGCTTGTTCATTTTTGCAGGGGGATGGTTGTATTTTCGTTTTATAGGTCCTGAAAGATTTGTGCTATAAAGATGTTCTGTTTCAATGTGCTTCCAGGATTTGTTTCAAGATTTAGAGCTCCTTTTAGCAGTTCTCATAGTTCTGGCTTGGTAGTGGCAAATCTCTCAGCATTTGTTTGTCTGAAAAGCACTGTATCTTTCCTTCATTTATGAAGATTAGTTTAACTGGATACAAAATTCCTGGCTCATAATTGTTTTGTTTAAGGAGGCTGAAAACATGGCCCCAATCCCTTCTTGTTTGTAGGGATTCTGCTGAGAAATCTGCTGCTAATTTGATAGGTTTTCCTTTATAGGGTACCTGGTGCTTTTGCCTCACAGCTCTTATGATTCTTTCCTTTGTCATGACTTTAAATAACCTGATGACAGTGTGCCTACATGATGATCTTTTTGTAATGAATTTCCCAAGTGTTCTTTGAGCTTCTTGTATTTGGATGTCAATGTCTCTAGCAAGGGTGGGGGTGTTTTCCTCAGTTGTTCTCCCAAATATGTTTTTCAGACTTTTAGATTTCTTTTCTTCCTCAGGAACACCAATTATTCTTAGGTTTTGTCATTTTACATAATCCCAAACTTCTAGGAGGATTTTATGCTTTTTAAAATTATTTTTTCTTTGTTTTTCTTGGACTGCATTAATTCAAAAACCTGGTCTTTGAGCTCTGAAGTTCTTTCTTCTGCTTGATTCTGTTGATGAGACTCTCCAACACATTATACACTTCTCTGAATGTGTCTTTTATTTTCTAAGTTGTGATTGTTTTTTATTTATACTATCTATTTCACTGAATATTTCTCCCCTCATATCTTTTATTATTATTATTATTTCTTTAAGTTGGACTTCACCTTTGTCTCATGCTTCCTTGATTAGCTTAATAAATGACCTTCTGTATTCTTTTTCAGGGAATTCAGGGACTTCTTCTTGGTTTGGATCCTTTGCTGGTGAGCTAGTGTGATTTCTTAGGGGTGTTACAAAATTTTGTTTTGTCATATGACCAGAATTGTTTTTCTGGTTCTTTCTCATTTGGGTAGGCTATATCAGAGGGAAAATCTGGGGCTCAAGGCTGCTTTTCAGATTCTTTTGTTCCAAGGGGTCCTCCCTTGATCTAATATTTTTGCTAGTGATGTGGCTCCCTGAATAGCTGAAGTGTAGTGATTGTTATTTCTCTTCTGGATTTAGCCACCCAGCAGGGCTATAAGGCTCCAGGCTGGTATTGGGGAATGTCTTCACAGAGCCCTGTGATATGAGCTGTCTTCAGGTCTCTCAACCATGGATACCAGCACCTGCTCTGGTGGAGGTGGCAGGGGAGTGAAATGGACTCAGTGAGGGTCCCTAGTTGTAGTTTGTTGTTTTTGTTTTTGTTTTTGTTTTTGAGATGGAGTCTTGCTCTGTTGCCCAGGCTGGAGTGCAGTGGCACGATCTTGGCTCACTGTAAACTCCACCTCCTGGGTTCACACCATTCTCCTGCCTCAGCCTCCCAAGTAGCTGGGACTACAGGCGCATGCCTGGTTAATTTTTCTGTATTTTTAGTAGAAAGGGGGTTTCACTGTATTAGCCAGGATGGTCTCTATCTCCTGACCTCACAATCCTCCTGCCTCGGCCTCCCAAAGTGCTGGGATTACAGGTATGAACCACTGCACCCGGCCAGTTGTAGTTGTTTAATGCACTAGTTTTGTGCTGATTGAAGTCAACAAAGACACAATGGATTTAAGCTATACCTTAGAACAAATGGATTTAACAGATATTTACAAAACATTCTACCCAACAACCACAGAATATACCTTCTATTCTGAAACTTTCTCCAAAATAGCACATGAAACTTTCTCCAAAATAGACCATATGATAGGGC
Source organism: Papio anubis (assembly GCF_008728515.1). Taxonomy (NCBI): domain Eukaryota; kingdom Metazoa; phylum Chordata; class Mammalia; order Primates; family Cercopithecidae; genus Papio; species Papio anubis. The sequence goes on from NC_044996.1 coordinate 64,987,590, forward strand.
ACAAAGCAAGTCTCAATAAATTTAAGAAAATGGAAATTATATCAAGTACTTTCTCAGACCACAGTGGAATAAAATTGGAAATAAACTCCAAAAGAAACCTTCAAAACCAAGCAAATATATGGAAATTAAATAACCTGCCCCTGAGTGATCATTGGATCAACAATGAAATCAGCATGGAAATCAAAAAAAATATTTGAACTAAATGATAACTTTGACACAACCTATCAAAATTTCTGGGGTACAGAAAAGGCAGTCATAAGAGGAAAGTTTATATCCTTAAATGCCTACATTAAACAGTCTGAAAGAGCAAAAATAGCCAATCTAAGGTCACACCTTAAGGAACTTGAGAAACAACAAACCAAACCAAACCAAAATCCAGCAGAAGAAAAGAAATAACCAAGATCAGAGCAGAACTAAATGAATTGAAACAAAAAATACAAAAGATAAATGAAATAAAAAGCTGGTTCTTTGGAAAGAAATAAAGTTCATAGACCATTAGAAAGGTTAACCAAGAAAAATGGCCGGGCGCGGTGGCTCAAGCCTGTAATCCCAGCACTTTGGGAGGCCGAGACGGGCGGATCACAAGGTCAGGAGATCGAGACCATCCTGGCGAACCCGGTGAAACCCCGTCTCTACTAAAAAATACAAAAAAAAACTAGCCGGGCGAGGTGGCGGGCGCCTGTAGTCCCAGCTACTCGGGAGGCTGAGGCAGGAGAATGGCGTGAACCCGGGAGGCAGAGCTTGCAGTGAGCTGAGATCCGGCCACTGCACTCCAGCCTGGGTGACAGAGCGAGACTCCGTCTCAAAAAAAAAAAAAAAAAGAAAGAAAGGTTAACCAAGAAAAGATAGAAGATCCAAATAAGCTCAATTAGAAACAAAACAAGAGATATTACAAGCGACACCACAGAAATACAAAAGATCATTCAAGGCTACTGTAAACACTTTTACATTCAAAAACTAGAAAACCTAGAGAAGATGCATAAATTCCTGGAAAAATATAACCTTTCTAGCTTAAACCTAGGAAGAATTACAAACCCTGAACAGACCAATAATAAGCAATGAGATTGAAATGGTAACAAAAAATGACCACCAACAACAAAAAATGTCCAGGACCAGACAGATTCACAGCTGAATTCTATGAGACATTGAAAGAAGAATTGGTACCAATCCTATTGACACTATTTCAAAATATATAGAGAGGGGGAATCCTCTGTAAATTATTCTATGAAACCACTATCATGCTAATAACAAAACAAGGACATAAAATTTTAAAAAAACCTACACAGAAATATCCTTGATAAACATAGATGCAAAAATCCTTAACAAAATACTAGTTAACCAAATCTAACAACATATCAAAAAGCCCATGATTAAGAGGGTTTCATAGCAGGGATGCAGGAATAGTTTAATATTTGCAAGTCAATAAATGTTATACACCCCAAAACAGAATTAAAAACAGAAATCACATGATTATCTCAATTGTTGCAGAAAAAGCATTTAACAGAATCCAGCATCCATTTATAATTAAAATCATCAGCAAAAATGGCATGAATGAACATACCTCAATGTAATTAAAGCTATCTATGACAAACCCACAGCCAGTGTAATACTGAATGGGGAGAAGTTGAAATCATTGCCTCCAAGAACCAGAACAAGACAAGGATGCTCACTCTCACTACTTTTATTCAACATAGTACTGGAATTTCTAGTCAAAGCAATCAGACAGGAGACAGAAATAAAGGGCATCCAAATTAATAAAGAGGAAATCAAACTGTAGCTGTTTCCTGATGATATGATTTTATACCTAGAAAACCTTAAAAACTCCTCCAAAAAGCTCCTAGAACTCATAAATGAATTCAGCAATGTTTCTGGATACAAAATTAATGTACAAAAATTAGTAGCTCTGCTATACACCAACAGTGACCAAGCTGAGAATAAATCAATATCTCAACTCATTTTACAATAGCTTAAAAAAATACATAGGAATATATCTAACCAAGGAGGAAAAAGACCTCTACAAGGAATACTGCAAAATGCTGTTGACAGAAATTATAGATGACACACATGAAAGGAAACACATTCGATGCTCATGAATTGGTATAATCAGTATTGTGAAAATGACCATACTGATAAAAGCAATCTACAAATTCAATACAATTCCTATCAAAATACCACCATCATTCTTCACATAACTAGGAAAAGCAATCCTAAAACTCACATGAAACCAAAAAAGAACCTGCATAGGAAAATCAAGACTAAGAAAAATGAACAAATCTGGAGGCATCACATTATCTGATTTCAAACTATACTATAGGGCCATAGTCACCAAAACAGTATGGTACTGGTATAAAAATAGGCACATAGACCAAAGAAACAGAGTAGAGAATCCTGAAATAAACCCAAATACTTACAGCCAACTGATTTTGACAAAGTAAACAAAAACATAAAGTTGGGAAAGACACCCTATTCAACAAATAGTGCTGGGATAATTGGCAAGCCACATGTAGGAGACTAAAACTAGATTCTAATCTCTCACCATATAAAAAAATCAACTCAAGATGGATCAAGGACTTAAATCTAAGGCCTGAAATAATAAAAATTTTAGAAGATAACATTGGAAAAACCCTTCTAGACATTGACTTAGGCAAAGACTATGACCAAGAACCAAAAGCAAATGCAACAAAAAAATGATAAATTGCTGGGACTTAAACTAAAGAGTTTCCATACAACAAAAGGAAAAGTTAGGAGAGTAAACAGACAACCTACAGCATGAGAGGAAATATTCACAATCTATACATCTGACAAAGGACTAATAACCAGAATCTACAAGGAACTCAAACAGATTAGCAAGAAAAAAAACAAAAGCAATACCATCAAAAAGCGGACTAAGGATATGAATAGACAGTTCTTGAAAGAAGATACACAAATGTCCAACAAACACATGAAAAAGTGCTCAACATCACTAATAATCAGGGAAATGCAAATCAAAACCACAATGCAATACCACATTACTCTTGTAAGAATGGCCAGAATCAAAAAAGTAAAAGTAATAAAAATAGATGTTGGCATGGATATGGTGAACAGATAACACATCTACACTGCTGGTGAGAATGAAAACTAGTATAATTACTATGGAAAATGGTGTGTAGATTCCTGAAAGAAATAAAAGTAGATCTACTGTTTGATTCAGCAATCCTGCTACTGGGTATCTGCCCAGAGGAAAAGAAGTCATTATACAAAAAAGATACTTGCACATGCATGTTTATAGCAGCACAATTCACAATTGCAGAAATATGGAACTGGCCCAAATACCCATCAATCAATGAGTGGATAAAAGAATATATATATAGATATATATATAATATATATAAGATATATATAATATATAAGATATATATAAGATATATGAGATATATATATAATATAGATATATATAATATATATATAATATATATAAGATATATATTATATATATTATATATAATATATATAAGATATATATAATATATATAAGATATATATTATATATAAGATATATATAATATATATAAGATGTATATTATATATAAAGATATATATAATATATATAGATATATAATATATAAGATATATAATATATAAGATATTTATATAATATATATATAAGATATATATATAAGATATATATGTGTATATATAATGGAATGCTACTCAGCCATAAAAAGAAATTAAATTAATGGCATTTGCAGCAACATGGATTAAACCGGAGACTATTATTCTAAGTGAAGTAACTCAGGAATGGAAAACCAAACACAGCATATGCTCCTTCATAAGTGGGAGCTAAGCTATAAGGATGCAAAGGCATAAGAATGACACAATGGACTTTGAAGAATAGGGGGAAAGGAAGGGAGGGCAATGAGGGAGAAAAAACTACAAATTGGATTTAATTTATACTGCCCAGGTGATGGGTACATCAAAATCACACAAATCACCACTAAAGAACTTAGTCATGTAACCAAATACTGCCTGTCTCCCAAAAACCTACAGAAATAGAAAACTTTTTTAAAAAGGCAGTACTTTGACTCTGGGGCATTACTCAAATGGTGATGTGGTAATAGAGATATAGGGTTCCCAAAGATTTAGAAATAATTGGAAATCGATGGAAAGATCTGATGAGAACTAAATAAGTTGGAGTTTCTGAGAAAATACAAACCATAGGCATAAGCAACAGTTGTTTGTTTACCAGTCAGGTTTCCATTTTATTTTTGCTAGTTCAGAGATTAATTGCCAAAAATATTCATACATGAACAGCTTTTTTCAGCTACATGAAAAGAAGATGTTAGGATACTATTTCATAATATAATAACTCTAAGGATGGTAGCTGCCATACAGGTAAAACAAGATGCCATAGAAAAACTATTATTTGGCTTTGATATTATACAAAATACATGGAGCAATTAACCTGGAACCTTCAGTGACACAGACAAGTGCCAAGACAATCAGACTTCAAGTTTTTCACAAACTAATTTTACCCAATCTTCGACTTCTTTACTCATTTTTGGAACTTGTATATTCATGTTATAGAGATCAAAGTGCTCAGATTAATTTTAGTAATCTGCAAAGTTAGAAACTTATCTTAATATTTAAGCATTGAATGGAGCCTGTTTATTTGTGTTCAGTTGGTCATGTGTCTTAGTATTAACTAAGTCTGAGAAATCCCAGGAGTGGAACTGCTGGATCAAACAGTATATCTACTTTTAGTTCTTTCAGGAATCTACACACAGTTTTCCATAGTGGTTGTACTAGTTTACAGTCCCATCAGTAGTGTAGAAGTATTCCCTTTTTGCCATATCCATGCCAATTACATGTATGAAAAACCTAACTCCATACATTAATATTCTCATTTTATCTTGCCAATTTTCTCTTGTTACATGTCAATAAGATAGCTTGGAGTCAGGTTTTGATAAAATCTTCCCTTACTTTATTTTGGTTAGTTTGGTTTGCACTCATGATTCCTGAAGAAGTAAATTGCCCTTCCTTCTCTGTAGTATAATTTGTAGGTTTCAGAATTAATATTAAAAAAGCAAATCCATGTATCTTGCTTAGCACAGAAAAAACAATGTATTAAAACTAAAACCAACTTTATTTATGCCTTTAAACCATTTTCTAATTCAAGTGTGGGAATTATAAAGCTGTCAATAGCCCAAAGAGTGCTTACGGTATTGAGGTTTGTAAATAGATTTTGTTACATTTTTTTGACTAGTGAAAATTACAACTAAGTCCCAGAGTATTCTGCTTTTGTCTGTACCCTCAGCAGCAAAGCCAGGGATCTGTTTTTAATTAAGATCCCTTTTCTTTCCTTTCTTTGTTTGAGGCACCTAGGTAAATTGAGATACTAGCAATTTTTAGAATTTAATTATTAATAAGAGTTAATTTTAAAACTTTAGGTTATGTTACCTGAGCATTAAATACTATAAATTGTATTATGGCAAAAATTAGATGAGTGACTTTTAGACATTATTTTTTTAGTTAACCAATACAGTATAAACAAAATCTATTATTTGAAGCACTGAGAAAAAGTAATTTGTTTTGAGAGATTTCTAGGGCATTCTTCTATAATGAGCACCAAGATTTGATAGTATGGAATGAATGCTCACATTTTAAAACTTATACACAAAGAAAAAAAAATCGTCTTTTTCCTGCTGCAATCTAAATGAAGTTGAATGTGATTAAAGGTGGAAGGCAGGTTTGTATCACTGCTTGCTGAGCTCAACTAGTTGATTTTCAATCTATTCAATGAATGAGTGAGAGATTTGCATCACAGATGTTGAGACTGCATACAGAATAATACAGGTCTATCATCTGCACAGTGCAAGAATTCTGGACCTTCACTGCTTGACACTTGATATTGTTTGACTCTGTATCCACACCCAAATCTCACCTTGAAGTACAATAATCCGCATGTGTCATGGGGGGATGCAGTGGGAGGTAATTGAATCATGAAGGCAGGTTTTTCTCATACCATTCTCGTGATAGTGAATAAGTCTAACAAGATCTGATGGTTTTATAAAGGAGGGTTCTCCTATATATGCACTCTTGCCTGCTGCCATGTACATGGCTTTGCTCATCCTTCACTTTCCACCATGATTATGAGGCCTCCTCAACTATGTGAAACTGTGAATCCATTAAACCTCTTTTTCTTTATAAATTACCCAGTCTCTGGTATGTCTTTATCAATAACATAAGTATGGACTAATATAGCAAATTAATACCAGGAGTGGGGTACTGCTATAAAGATACACGAAAAAATAAAAATGATTTTGGGTAACAGGCAGTGGCTGAAAGAGTTTGGAGGGCTCAAAAGAAGACAAAAAAGTGGTTTCCCACTCTTGTTTAAAACTTCCTAAAGATATGTCAAACGGCTTTGATCAAAATACTAATAGTGATATAGACAATAAAGTCCAAGCTTAGGTGGTCTCAGATGAAGATGAATAACTTATTGGGAACTAGAACAAAGGTGACCCTTGTTGTACTTTAACAAAGAGACTGGCAACATTGTGCCCCTACCCTAGAGGTCTGTGGAACTTTGAACTTGAGAGAGATGATTTAGGGTATCTGACAGAAGAAATTTTTAAACAGCAAAATGTTTGAGAGGAAATAACATAAAAGTTTAGAAGATTTACAGCCTAATGATACAATAAAAAAAGAAAATCCCATTTTCTGAAGAGAAATTCAAGCCTACTGCAGAAATTTACATAAATAACTAAGAGCTAAATATTAATCACTAGGACAATAGAAAAAATGTCTCCAGGATATGTCAGAGACCTTCAAGACAGCCCCTCCCATCACAGGCCCCAGAGACGGAGAAGGAAAAAATAATTTCATGGGCTGGGCCCAGGGCCCTCCTACTATGTACAGCCTAGGGACTTGATACTCTACATCCCAGCCACTCCAGCCTAGACTAAAAGGGGCCAAGGTACAGCTCAGGCCGTGGCTTCAGATGGTATCAGCCCCAAGCCTTAACAACTTCCATAGCATGTTGAGCCTACGGGTGCACAGAAGTCAAAAATTGAGGTTTGGGATCCTCAGCCTAGATTTCAGAGGATGTAAAGAAACACCTAACACCTAGATATTCAAACAAAAGTTTACTACAGAGATGAAACTTTCATGGAATACCTCTACTAGGAAAGTATAGAAGAGAAATGTGGGTTTGAAGCCCCCACACATAATCCCCACTAGAACACTGTCTAATAGAACTGTGAGAAGAGGGCCACTGTCCTCCAGACACCAGAATGAAAGACCCATCAAAAACTTACACCATATGCCTACAAAACCTACAGACACTCAACGCCAGCCCATGAAAAAAACTGAGAGGAAGACTGTACCCTATAATGCCACAGGGGCAGAACTGCCCAAGGCCATGGAAGCACAGCTCTTATATCAGTGTGACCCGGATGTGAGACATGCAATCAAAGAGATCATTGTAAAACTTTAAGGTTTAATAATTGCCCTATTAGATTTCAGACTTACATTGCTTAAATTAGCCAAACCTTTTTGCTTTGGCTAATTTCTCCCATTTGGAATGGCTATATTTATCCCATGCCTATACACCCATTGTATCTAGGAAGTAACTAACTTACTTTTAACTTTATAGACTCATCGATGGAAGAGACTTGCCTAGTCTCAAGTGAGACTTTGAACTGTAGATTTTTGAATTAATACTGAAATGAATTAAGACTTTGGGAGACAGTTGAGAAGACATTGTTAATTTTAAAATAAGAAGACATGGGATTTGGGAGGGGTTGGAGCAGAATAATATAGTTTGGCTCTGTGTCACCACCCAAATCCCACCTTGAATTATAATAATCTCTACATGTCATGGGAGGGACCTGGTGAGAGGTAATTGAATCATGGATGTGGGTTTTTCCCACACTGTTCTCATGATAGTAGATAAGTCTCATGAGATCTGATAATTTTATAAAGGGGAGTTCCCCTGCACATACTTTCCTATCACCATGTAAGACATACCTTTGTTTATCCTTCACTTCTGCCATGAGGCCTTCCCAATCATGTGAAACTGTGAGTCCATTAAACATTTTTTTAAATATAAATTACCCAATCTCAGGTATGTCTTTATTAACAACATGAGAATGGACTAATACAATACCACAGCAATAGTAGTTGTAAATTGAGAATTTTACCGGGAATCTGAACTATTCTATAGTCATGTTTTAAGTAGAAGAATAGTTACTTTGTATGTTTAGCTACCTCCACAAGTGATATCATTCAAAGCAAAATGATAAAATGTAAACACCACTAAAGAATTTTAATTGACATTATCAATGTAAGTAATGTAAAACTTAGAAAATCAGTATATAAAAACTTCTGTGTGTGTGTGTACAGTTCACAAAACTGACTACTTACTAAGCGATTGGTTTTGTTCAGTTGCTATTATCATGTTCACTCCTGTATTCCAGCATAGTATAATATAATACTTGTTAAATAATGGAAATTGAATAAATATATTTGAATTAATTCAGTAAACATTTGTTAAGTGTAAATGTGTCAAATATCAAGCACAAATTAAAACTTGTCAAAATGCTATGGCCATTTTAGAATATTAAATCTTTAAATAGCCATATAGTTTGCATTATTTAATAAAGGTGGACCTGAAAGAAGTTAGTTTTCTATTGGGATCTCACAAGCACTCTTTCTAGATCTTCATGCTACCAGAATGCCCTACAGTTGCCTTTGATATTTTAATTTTGATTTAATTTTTTGGATAGGGAGACTGATATGGTTTAGCTGTGTTCTCACTCAAATCTCATCTTCAATTCCCATTCCCACCTGTTATGGGAGGGACCTGGTGGGAGGTAACCAGATCATAGGGGCAGATCTTTCCCATGGTGTTCTCATGGTAGTGGATGGGTCTTATGAGATCTAATGGTATTATAAGGAGGAGTTTCCCTGCACAATTTCTTTTTCTTTGTTTGCTGCCATCCATGTAAGATGTGACTTGCTTCTTGCCTTCTGCCATGATTGTGAGGCTACCCAGCTGCATGTAACTGTAAGTCCATTAAATGTCTTTCTTTTGTAAATTGCCCATTCTTGGGTATGTCTTTATCAGCAACATGAAAACGGACTAATACAGGGTATAAATGTGAAATTGCCCTGCCATCTGGCAGGTGGCAAGCTTTTATATGTTAAGGTATTCAGGTTGGACAGGAGAACAAATAAGTAAAAAAAAAAAAAAAAAAAAAAAAAAAAAAAAATTAAAATGTGACATATGGAACAAGGTAAATGTCTCCTTATGTTTCCAAATGAAGGTTTAAGATATACAAAAGTACTTGAGTTTTAGGTTTGACCAAGAAAATCATAGTTTGGGGTTGTGCAAATCCTTATGTAGAGATTCCAATAAAAGGGCTATAGGGAAAAATTTTTAAATAATTTAAAATATACTGAAGGATTATTAGGTGTTAATCCAGTTTGGATATTTTTCTCCACCAAATATCATGTTGAAATGTGATTCTCAAGGTTAGAAGTGGGGTTTAGTGGGAGGTGTTTGGGTTATGGGGCTGCATCCCTTATGAAGGGCTTGGTGATTTCCTCATGGCAATGAGTGAGTTCTTGCTCTATTAATTCCTGAAAGAACTGGTTATTTAAAAAGAACCTGGCACCTCTTCACCTCTGTCTTGCTCTTTATATTGCTGTGTGACACACTGGCTCCCTTTGACTTCCACTATGAATATAAACTTCCTGAGGCCCTTACCAGAATCAGATGCTGGTGCAGTGCTTTTTGTACAGTCTGCAAAACCATGAGCCAAATGAACCTCTTTTCTCTGTGTTACCCAGCCTCTGGTATTCTTTTATTATATTGCAACTCAGACTGATACAGTGTCTCCAGTAGAAAAAAAAGCTGTTTTCTTGAACACACTTCTGCTGGATTATCTAATTTTATGGAAATTGTGGGAGGTTTTTTGTTTTATTTTGTTTTGCGTTCAACTATTTTACAACTTCTAATTTATAAAAACCCCAGTTTCTTGTCCTTTCATGTGACTTCTTTCTGTGTTTCATTATTAATTAATAATTAAAATATAGCATTTCACATGCGTTCATTTTATATTTCTGTGAGGTTCATGGTTATGATCAATTATAATTCATCCCTTTAAGGTTTTGGATGTTCTACAGAGATATCCAATAAATTTTTCTGGCAGAGTGAGATACATGGCAGTGCTGTCAGAGAGTACCTCATTATGGGCTTAAGATCCTGCTCTTAAGATTGATTAGGCTGAACCACAGCATTGTGTCTAGAGATAATTATTCATGCTACTAAGATAAGTCACTTCTGAGAACTCTATTTAATGCCCTGTGAGACTTTCCAGTGTGGCTAATGAGAACAGGTACTACTCCTTGTTTGGTTAGAGCACCAGGTACTTTTCCCTTTAAACATATTTGCTGCTTTTCTGCTATGCTACCCTCAGGTAGTTTATTTGTATACATGTACTGATCAGTACTCTGATGCATAATTATAGAAGTTATTTCCATGTTTGAGAAGTCCTCACTCTTTGAAGTTCTCTCCTCTCTTGTACTGTGTCCTACAAACCCTAGCTGCCTTGGTCTCCCTAGACTCTCAGCTTCATCTCCTCTACTGAGGGGTTCTGCTGAATTCTATCTGGGTTTCCCCTCTGCAATGGTTTGGATCTTAGTTCCCCCTCATTTTAAAATTTGATCCCCAGTGGTGAAGGTAACACCTAATAGGAGGTGTTTGAGTCATGATGATGGATCCCTCGTGAATGGGTTGGTGCCATCTTCTTGGTAATTAGTGAGTTCTCACTTTATTAGTTCCGATGAGAACTAATTATTAAAAAGAGCCTGGTACCTCTCTCTTGCTTCCTCTTTTACCATGTAATTTCTGCACATGCTGGATCCTCTTTGTCTTCCACCATGAGAGGAAGCAGCCTGTGGTCCTCATTAGGTGCAGATGCCCAATCTTTAACTTTTACGGACATTGAAACTGTTAGGTAAACCTATTTTCTTCATAAATTACATATCCTGAGATAATCCTTCATAGCAACACTAACTGGACTAAGGTACCCTCTATTTACAGCAGCCTAAAAAAACTCACAAGGCAATAAACCACTGAAATTGTAAGGCTCATTTTATTTCTTTTTTGTCTATGAGAGATCACTGTTCTCTTTACCTAATGTTTTGTCTCCTGAAAAACGTTTCATTTATTTTGTCTGTTGATTGGTTGTCTGGAGAGTAAATTTTCTTTTTTATAAACATTTTCTTTTTTATAAACATTTAATAGCATTATCTGACCCTTGGGGACAAAGAGAATGCTTTGGCGGAGTGCTTGTAGTGGCAGAGTATCCACAGCTGCAAGAATAAAAAGACCAAGTAAGGATATTGCTGGGTCAAATGGTATTTCTGGTTCTAGATGCTTAAGCAATCACCACACTGTCTTCCACAATGGGTGAACTAATTTACACTCCCATGAACAGTGTAAAAGCGTTCCTATTTCTCCACATCCTCTCCAGCATCTGTTGTTTCCTGACTTTTTAATGATCGCATTCTAACTGGTGTGAGATGGTATCTCATTGTGGCTTTGATTTGCATTTCTCTAATGACCAGTGATGATGAGCTCTTTTTATGTTTGTTTGTTGCATAAATGTCTTGTTTTGAGAAGAGTCTGTTCATATCATTCACCCACTTTTTGATGGGGTTGTTTGTTTATTTCTCATGAATTTGTTTAAGTTCCTTGTAGATTCTGAATGTTAGCCCTTTGTCAGATGGATAGATAGCAAACATTTTCTCTGATTCTATAGATTGTCTGCTCACTCTGATGACACTTTCTTTTGCTGTGCAGAAGCTCTTTAGTTTAATTAGATCCCATTTGTCAGTTTTGGCTTTTGTTGCTATTACTTTGGTGTTTTAGTCATGAAGTCTTTCCCCATGTCTATATCCTGAATAGTATTGCCTAGGTTTTCTTCTAGGATTTTTATGGTTTCAGGTATTAACGTTTAAGTCTTTGATCCATCTTGAGTTAATTTTTGTATAAGGTGTAAGGAAGGGGTCCAGTTTTGGTTATGCATATGGCTGGCAAGTTTTCCCAACACCATTTATTAAATAGGGAATCCTTTCCTCATTGCTTGTCTTTGTCAGGTTTGTCAAAGATCAGAAGGTTGTAGACGTGTGGTGTTATTTCTGAGTAATCTGTTTGTTCCACTAGTCCATATATCTGTTTTGGTACCAGTACCATTCTGTTTTGGTTACTGTAGCCTTGTAGTACAGTTTGAAGTCAGGGAGCATGATGCCTCCAGTTTTGTTCTTTTTGCTTAGGATTGTCTTGGCTATACGGGCTCTTTTTCGGTTCCATATGAAATTTAAAGTAGTTTTTTTCTAATTCTGTGAAGAAAGTCAATGGTAGCTTGATGGGGATAGCATTGAATCTGTAAATTACTTTGGGCAGTATGGCCATTTTCACGATATTGATTCTTCCTATCCATGATCATGTAATGGCTTTCCGTTTGCTTATGTCCTCTCTTATTTCCTTAAGCAGTGGTTTGTAGTTCTCCTTGAAAAGGTCCTTCACATCCCTTGTAAGTTGTATTCCGAGGTATTTTATTCTCTTTGTAGCAATTGTGAATGGGAATTCACTCATGATTTGGCTCTCTGTTTCTCTATTGTTGATGTATAGGAATGCTTGTGATTTTTGCACATTGGTTTTGTGTCCTGAGACTTCGCTGAAGTTGCTTACCAGCTTAAGGAGATTTTGGACTGAGATGATGGGGTTTTCTAAGTATACAATCATGTCATCTGCAAACAGAGACAATTTGACTTCGTCTCTTCCTATTTGAATACGCTTTATTTCTTTCTCTTGGCTGAGTGCTCTGGCCAGAAATTCCAATACTATGTTGAATAGGATTGGTGAGAGAGGGAATCCTTGTGTTGTGCTGGTTTTCAAACGGAATGCTTCCAGCTTTTGCCCATTCAGTATGATATTGGCTGTGAGTTTGTCATAAATAGCTCTTATTATTTTGAGATACATTTCATCAATACCTTTTTTATTGAGAAGCGGTGTTGAATTTTATTGAAGGTCTTTTCTGCATTTATTGAGATAATCATGTGGTTTTTGTCATTGGTTCTGTTTATGTGATGGATTACATTTATTGATTTATGTATGTTGAACCAAGCTTGCTTCCCAGGGATTCAAGTCGACTTGATTGTGGTGGATAAGTTTTTGATGTGCTGCTGGATTTGGTTTGCCAGTATTTTATTGAGAATTTTTGCCACAGTGTTCATCAGGGATATTAGCCTGAAATTTTCTTTTTTTGTTGTGTCTCTGCCAGGTTTTGGTATCAAGATGATGCTGGCCTCATAAAATGAGTTAGGAAGGAGTCCTTCTCTTTCTATTATTTGAAATAATTTCAGAAGGATTGGTACCAGCTCTTCTTTGAAACTCTGGTAGAATTTGGCTGTGAATCCATCTGATCCTGAGCTTTTTTTGTTGGTAGGCTATTAATTACTGCCTTAATTTCAGAACTTGTTATTGGTATATTTAGGGATTTGACTTCTTCCTGGTTTAGTCTTGGGAGGGTGTATGTGTCCAGGAATTTCTACATTTCTTCTAGATTATCTAGTTTATTTGTGTAGAGGTGTTTGTAGTATTCTCTGATGGTAGTTTGTATTTGTGTGGGATCAGTGACGATATCACCTTTATCATTTTTTATTGTGTCTGTTTGATTCTTCTCTCTTTTCTTCTTTATTAGTCTGACTAGCAATCTATCTATTTTGTTAATCTTTTCAAAAAACCAGCTACTGGATTTATCAATTTTTTTTGAAGGGTTTTTCATGTTGCTATCTCCTTCAGTTCTGCTCTGATCTTAGTTATTTCTTATCTTCTGCTAGCTTTTGGATTTGTTTGCTCTTGCTTTTCTAGTTCTTTTAATTGTGATATTAGTGTGTCAATTTTAGATCTTTCCCACTTTCTCCTGTGGGCAATTGGGGCTACAAATTTTACTCTATAGCTGTGTCCCAGAGATTCTGGTATGTTGTGTCCTTGTTCTCTTTGGTTTCAAAGAACTTATTTATTTCTGACTTCATTTCATTATTTACCCAGCAGTCATTCAGGAGCAGGTTGTTCAGTTTCCATGTAGTCCTGTGGTTTTCAGTGAGTTTCTTAATCCTGAGTTCTAATTTGATTGCATTGTGGTCTGAGAGACAGTTGGTTATGATTTCCATTCTTTTGCATTTGCTGAGGAGTGTTTTACTTCCAATTATGTGGTAAATTTTAGAATAAGTGTGATGTGATGCTGAGAAGAATGTATATTCTGTTGATTTGGGGTACACCAATAAATGTAGCTTTGGTCTTTTCACATAGTCCCATATTTCTTGGAGGCTTTGCTTGTTCCTTTTCATTATTTTTTCTCTAATCTTGTCTTCACACTTTATTTCATAAAGTTGATCTTCAATCTCTGATATCCTTTCTTCTGCTTGGTCGATTCAGCTATTGATACTTGTGTATGCTTCATGAAGTTCTCATGCTGTGTTTTTCAGCTCCATCAGGTCATTTATGTTCTTCTCTAAACTGGTTATTCTAGTTAGCAATTCCTCTAACCATTTTTCAAGGTTCTTAGCTTCCTTGCATTGGGTTAGAACATGCTCCTACAGTTGGGAGGAGTTTGTTATTACCTATCTTCTGAAGCCTACTTCTGTCAATTTGTCAAACTAATTCTATGTCCAGTTTTGTTCCCTTGCTGGCAGGGAATTGTGATCCTCTGGAGGAGAAGGGATGTTCTGGTTTTTTGAATTTTCAGACTTTAAATGATGTTTTTTCCTCATCTTTGTGGATTTATCTACCTTTGGCCTTTGATGTTGGTGACCTTCAGATAGGGTTTTTGTGTGGACATCCTTTTTGTTGATGTTGATGCTATTCCTGTTAGTTAGTTTTCCTTCTAACATTCAGGCCCCTCTGCTGCAGGTCTGCTGGAGTTTGCTGGAGGTCCACTCAAGACCCTGTTTGCCTGGGTATCACCAGTGGAGGCTGCAGAACAGCAAAGATTGCTGCCTGTTCCTTCCTCTGGAAGCTTCATCCCAGAGAGGCACCCGGCAGATGCCAGCCAGAGCTCCCCTATATGAGGCGTCTGTCGACTTCTGCCGGGAAGTGTCTCCCAGTCAGGAGACATGGTGGTCAGGGACCCAGTTGAGGAGCCAGTCTGTCCCTTAGCAGAGCTCAAGCACTGTTCTGGCAGATCCACTGCTCCCTTCATAGACGGCAGGAAAGAACATTTAAGTCTGCTAAAGCTGTGCCCACAGCTGCCGCCTTCCCCCAGGTGCTCCATCCTTGGGAGATGGGAGTTTTGTGTTTAAGCCCCTGATTGGGGCAGCTGCCTGTCTTTCAGTGATGCCCTGCCCAGAGAGAAGTAATCTAGAGAGGCAGTCTGGCCACAGCAGCTTTGCCAGGCTGTGGTGGGCTCCACCCAGTTCAAACTTCCTGGTGACTTTGTTTACACTATGAGGGGAAAACTGCCTGCTCAAGCCTCAGTAATGACGGGCGCCCCTGCCCCCACCAAGCTCGAACATCCCAGGTTGACTTCAGACTGCTGTGCTGGCAGCCAGAAATTCAAGCCAGTGGATCTTAGCTTGCTGTGCTCCACAGGGGTGGGATTCACTGAGCTAGATCACTTGGCTCTTTGGCTTCAGGCCCCTTTCCAGGGTAGTGAACAGACTGTCTCGCTGTCATTCCAGGCACCACTGGGGTATGAAAAAAACTCCTGCTGCTAGCTCGGTGTCTGTCCAAACAGCCACCCAGTTTTGTGCTTGAAACCCAGGGTGCTGGTGATGTAGGCACCCAAGGGAATCTCCTGGTCTGCAGGTTGTAAAGATGGAGGGAAAAGCAGAGTCTCTGGGCTGGAATGCACCGTTTCTCATGGCACAGTCCCTCACGGCTTCCCTTGGCTAGGGGAGGGGGTTCCCTGATCCCTTGCACTTCTTGGGTGAGGCGACACCCGACCGCTTCAGCTCACCCTCCATGGGTTGCACCCACTGTTTAACCAGTCCCAACGAGAAGAGCCGCGTACCTCAGTTGAAAATGCGGAAATAACCTGCCTTCTGCATTGATCTCGCTGGGAACTGCACACCAGAGCTCTTCCTATTTGGCCATCTTACTAGCCACACCTTTAGGATGTTTTCTACACCTAAGTCAGACTGATCATATTTTATTTTTTAACTATAGCTAAAACACCACAATCACACATAACTTATTATAAGCCTTAGTTTGGAAGTGGTTTATTTCACCTTTGCTCATATTGCTTTGCCAGTAATTCAGTCATATGACCCCAAATGACCTGCAAGGGAGGATGGACAATGTATACATGACAAAGAGGAAACAGAATTTTTGGAGTACAGTTAGCAGTCTGCCACAGTTATATCAGTTGACCAAAGGTGAATACTAATGACAATTGAAGTCGAAAGAGAGAGATTATTAGTTAAAATGACTCAGATAAAGTTCATGAATAAAATAGAACTTGAATAGAACCTTTAAGAATATGTGGAATTTTGGCTGGCCGCAGTAGCTTATGCCTGTAATCCCAGTTCTTTGGGAGGCTGAGGTGGGCAGATCACTTGAGGCCAGGAGTTCAAGACCAGCCTGGCCAATATGGTGAAACCCCATCTCTACCCAAAATACAAAAATTAGCTAAGCGTGGTGGGGCGCAACTGTAATCCCAGTTACTTGGGAGGCTGAGGCAGGAGAATCGCTTGAAGCCAGGAGGTGGAGGTTGCGGTGAGCCAAGATCGTGCCACTGCACTCCAGCTTGGGTGATATAGTGTCACTCCATCTCAAAATAAAATACAATAAAATAAATAAAAAGAATGTGTGGAATTCAGTTCAGTGGAAAAATGAGGAAAGACTAACGCAAGCATTCACTTACTAAATTAATATTTACTGAGTACCCATTAAGTGCTAGACACTGAGATGGGTACCAGGTAAACAGTAGTAAACAAAACTAACATGGTCCCTGACTCCTCTAATGGAGGCAATAAATGTTTTAAAATGCTTAAAGTAAATATGTAATAACAAATAGAGTTAAGTGTTAAGATAAAATCAGAGTGGTATAAGTGGGAATAATATGGGGGGTTAATTTAGATTGGAGTGGCAGGGGAGGCCTACCTGATGAAGTACTACATAAGCTGATTTCTAAGAATAAATGGAATTGGATCAGAGTAAGGTGTTCTTCATGGTATTTTCTAATTAGTGCTATGAGTCAGATTGAAATAAGATTATACTGAGAATTGTCAAAGAAACTGCATGAGTTTGTGGCATTAGAAAGCACGTAACTTGAGTTTGAGCCGTGATTTGCTCCCTGACTCTCTGTGGCACTCTGAAGATGCTATGCAACTTCTCTGTTTCACAGCTATCTCACTAACATATGAGAGGACAAGGGCTAGAATTCTAGCTGTTTCAAAATGATAGATGAATATCTAATTCTAAAATTGAGTGACAATGTTTTAATACAATTTGATAGGTTGGAAAAAGTTTTTGCTTAATATAAACTTAAAAAAGAAGAAAAGAAGAACCACACACTGATACTCAATTTACTGATCTATGAGTAATCGGTTTATCAGATTTGATTCACGCGTGCACGTGTGTGTGTGTTAACAATATTTTTACAATTTTTATGTATCTCTTCTATGCAGTTTATCTTCTTGGCTTATGCATTAAATTATTTCTACCTTGCCCTCTTAAAGTATAAAACCATCTTCATTAGAGCTATTACTTCAAATAAAATGAGTTTTTCTTTTGGCTTGCTTTTACTTTTTATGTAGCAGTGCACTTAACATACATATTTTTAGCATCTCCAAAAAAACCTTAAAGAAAGCAATCAAATGTGTGACTTCTATATGCTCCCTTTATGTTCTTTTGTGCAAGAATATGACAATAAAGTTCTAAGGCATGGCAGAATAAAAAAATACAATAACCTTCAGTACCTGAAAAGCCACTCACCTGCCAACAACATCCGCCCTGGGAGGCTACATGAGCCTTTGAATATTACACTTCGTAATTTATACTTGTTACAACTATACCAATAAAATCATAAACCGCCTTATAATTTTATTTAATAGTTTCATGTGTTTGTTTCATTTGCCCACCTAGATCACTGCTTTAAATTGAAGAAAAACAGGTTAGGGATTTCTAAAGTGTGAGCTTTATAATGACACTAACTTAATTTCAAACATATTTTATGTTGCTCATAGTGTTAAGCATGGCAATAAGCACAAAAAAATAGCAAAACTATATCCAAATAAAAAAGAAAAACTTATATAATTACATTGCATCATATTGGTCTCATATTGGTCAACTGTTAAACCTAGCTGTTCCGTCAACTCAATTTATGGTATTTTCTCTGATTTATCTTAATTTTTCATTCTGGATCACAGTCTTTATTCCCATTTCTACCTAGTTTTAGACACTTTGACTATGTCTAAAGTATCTTTGCTAGAACTCTTCCTCTTATATTTGATTAGAGAACTTAGTTCCCCCAAATTTGATTCCTGGAGCTGGGCATGGTGGCTCATGCCCGTAATCCCAGCACTTTGGGAGGGCGAGGCCAGTGGGTCACCAGAGACCAGGAGTTCGAGACCAGCCTGGCCGACATGGTGAAACCCCGTCTCTACTAAAAATACAAAAATTAGCCAGGTGTGATGGCGGGCACCTGTAATCCCAGGTACTCAGGATGCTGAGGCAGCAGAATCACTTGAACATGGGAGGCAGAGGTTGCAGTGAACTGATATCGTGCCATTGCACTCCAGCCTGGACAACACAGCAACACTCCATCTCAAATTAAAATAATAATAATAATAATTCCTGGAGCTTTGTATGACATAACACATATAACTTTTGACTGTTGTACTTTCTGATTTCAGTTCAGATACCTATCCTTTCAGCTCTGTTCCTTGGCAATCCGTCATGATACCTGCCTTTGCTATTGCTCCTGAGCTGGCTAAACCCACTTAAAAATTTGAGGGTGTAGGACAGACAAGCAAAATATTCTTTAGATTTCATTGTTCAGATAGCTTCAGTAGAAATTTTAACTGACAACCTCTGAAGAACATTGATCTCTTGATGTTTGCAGTTTTCACAATATCAAATATATATGCTTTTTGTTTGTTTGTTTGTTTTTAGATTGAGTCTCCCTCTGTCACCCAGGCTGGAGTGCAGTAGTGTGATTTTGGCTCATTGCAACCTCCGCCTCCTGGGTTCAAGTGATTCTCCCTGCCTCAGTCTCCCATGTAGCTGGAATTACAGGCACCCGCCACCATACCCAGCTAATATTTGTATTTGTGTGTGTGTGTGTGTGTGTGTGTACAACTATCTATTTATCTATCTATCTATCTATATATATATATATATATATATATATATTTGAGACAAAGTCTCACTCTGTCGCACAGACTGGAGTGCAGTGGTGTGATCTTGGCTCATTGCAACATCCACCTCCCAGGTCCAAACAATTCTCTGCCTGAGCCTCCCAAGTAGCTGGGATTACAGGCACCTGCCACCACGCCCGGCTAATTTGTTTGTATTTTTAGTAGAGACAGGGTTTCATCATCTTGGCCAGGCTGGTCTTGAACTCCCGACCTCGTGATTCACCCTTCTTGTCCTCCCAAAGTCCTGGGATTACAGGCATAAGTGACCACGTCTGACCTCATTTTTGTATTTTTAGTAGAGACAAGGTTTCACCATGTTGGCCAGGCTGGTCTCGAACTCCTGACCTTAGGTGATCCACCTACCTCAGCCTCCCAAAGTACTGGGATTACAGGCATGAGCCACTGTGCCTGGTGTTTCTATGCAAATTTAAAGTAAAAAATATAGAATATTCAGAACAGTTGGAGAAAAAATACATTTTGTTTACTTGGATATTTGATTACAATTTGAAAAGATATGCTTTTTGGTATAAGGCTAGATCATGAATGGTGACTTCTAAGCACCTTACATGCTGAACCAGAAAACCGAAGTCACTTTGAAGCATTTTAAATTAAAGTTATGAGGAACACGCTATTATACACAGTGTAGATTTATGTAATTTCATGACTTTTTAAAGACATTTTTGACCATATAATTCTGCACAGTTGAAGTTTATGCTGATTAAATTAGGGAATACAAAACTCAGCAGATTTCGTTCACAAACCATGCATTTTATTAGAAATAATGAATCTAACCTCTGATTTCACTGGCCACATGCATATAATTTGCTTGTAATTACTTTAAAAAGCTTTTGATATAACTATTACTAAAAATTCTTACATTGGCATTTAGGGCCCAAAGTCTTAAATTAAAATGAAAATAACCCACTTTTCCCTTTTCCCATTTTTAGTCACCTTCTGTGTACTAATGATGTTGATGATTGGTCTACATTTGCAACAGCCAACAAAAGACTATCAAAACATCAACCTTGCTCTGACATCACATTTGGTGATTATTATTGATATAAATCCCAGGAGACTCTATTAGCACACTGCAGATAAAAACATCACTATGATATGAGATAGCAGCATGGAAGCTTTTTCTCCATAATGGCGTGTGTCATGAAGAAAATGTTTGGAACATTGAGATTAACATTGTCAAATCGAGTGCAAAGTGGAACTCAGATTATTCAACCGTTATAAATTGAGGTAAGAAGTTACATAATGAGATACTCTGAGTTAATATTTTATGATTATTTTAATCTGAAACTTATATGGGTTCTGGATTTTTAAAACATTAGTCTTAAAACATCCTTATAGGGATAATGTTTTCTTTTTCAATCACAATCTCTTAGTTGTGTTGATACATAAAAAGAAAAGATGGAAGGAAACTTTTAAAATTAAAATTGAACTAAACTAGAACATTAACATATGGGTTAATATTAATCTAATCCTGGAAATCTTTGTATTTTCAACTTTTCAAAATAACTAGCCTTTTTCTTTAGTTTTCTGCCACTATGCCTATTTAAAATATAACAATATACATTACAGCATAGAACATAAATGTACACTCATGATGGAGGTTAAAGTTTATCTTAAATAGGAAAGAACCAAAGACTGAAAGATAAATTCACACAAAGAGGGTTACACTATACATAGAAATAAGTAATATTTTAACCACAAAAAGCCACTTTTATAAGTAATCACTGGGATAAAGTCCATGTAACTGTTTTCCTGCCCCAAGAAAACTTCAGGTCCAGGCCTTTCAGATCTCAAAAGAGGGAAAAACTCTGAAAATTATTAGGGGCTTGATAAAAGAGGTATATTTGATGTCCCTACAATGATGACTTATTATTTTTAAGAAAATGTGTCTAGCAATCACACTTCTTGGTGTATAGCTGAAGGAAATGAAATCAGTGTCTCAAAGAGATATCCACTCTCTCATGTTAATTGCAGCATTATTCTTAATAGTCAGGACATGAAAACAACCTAAGTGTTCATCTACAAATAAAACATGCTAGGTGTGTGTATACACACACACACACATATATATACACACACACACACGTATATTTATATATACTAGTATATTATTCAGCCTCTAAAAAAATATTCTGCCACTTGTGACAACACAGATGAACCTGGATAACATTAAGTTTAATGAAATAGCCAGACACGGAAAGGTAATTATTGCATATTATCCCTTACATGTGGAATTTAAAACAGTTAAACTTAGAGAGACAGGGAATATAATGGTGGTTGCCAGGAGCTATGGGGTGGGGGAATTTGGCAGAAGTTGTTCAAAGGGTACAAATTTTCAGTTATAAAATGAATAAGTTTTACTAGATAGGTAATGTACAGCATCATAACTATAGTTAATAACATTGTATTGTATACTGGAAATTTGCTAAGAGAGTAGATCTTACGTGTTCTCAACAGACACACAAAAATGGTAACAAAGCAAGGTGATGTATATGTTAATTATCTTGATTGTTGGAATTATTACATGAGGTTATTTATATCAAATACCACATTGTATACTTTAAGTACATATAATGTTTTATTTCTCAGTTATTCTTCAATAAAGCTGTAAGAAATGTGTCTATTTGATGGGATTGAGGCTAAAAGTTAATGGTAAATATTTAGTTAGATTTTGTCATTTTCACTATTGTTATTAATGTTTGGAGCTAATCACTCTAGCAAGTTTATAAAACTATAAATGGTTTATACAAGTGCCGTAAGTATTAAAAGAAGCTGTAGTATTATGACCAGTTAATAATAATTTGGGTCTTTACTGAAGAGCACTAGATATAAATGAATTAGTGTAATGGGCAGACTTGCAATAAACCAAGAATGATATAGATAGGTAAAGGAGAGCATAACTAGAAATCTGAAATGAAATATAATTATATCATATTAATAATACTTATGGTACTTATAATGAGTGGTATTAAATGTTATTAAAATTAAATAGCTATAATATTTTCTAAAGAGATGGATGCAATCATTACATTAGGAAACTTGATCACTGTGTCTAAAAATGGAGCTATTGATTAGTTCAGTGGGATTAATCACTTATAATAATATAGTTAAATTGCCCATAGATAATATTTGAAGAAAAATGTCTTGCTAATGATTGTACAGAGGATGGAAAATACAGAGATCTGTTCAGATTGTAGTTAAGGTATCAAATAACTTTTTAAATAAAAATTAAATTTTATTTGTTTGCTTGCTAAATCCTACATAATATTAGTAATGCAGCATAGCAAAGGTATGATGTTAAAAAAATGTGTATACTTGTCTAAATTCCTAACATAGGGAAAACAGTTTCTCTTACCTTTCCATTCTCACTTAAAACAACTACACAAACATAATTCAGTCAATGGAATGGTTATTAGTATCATTTTATGTTAACGAATTAAGATTACCTAAATAAAATTTTATACATATTTATCTACTAAAAAGGTTCAACGTTTTCTGTACAAAGAGGAAGCATGTTCTTGATAAGAGGAATTATACAACTTGTATTTGAGGGGAGAATAGTTCAGAATTGAAGGGCAGACCCAGGTTAAGAAAAGTGGAAGAACAAATAAATAACTCTAAAGTGTGAATAATCAAAAATACTTTATTAAATTCAAGACATAGATCATAACTCATATTAGTTTAGGGTATAAATCATTTTGATGAAAAATTATTCTATTTAATGAAAAGGAGTCACAGATAGATGGAAGTCTTTGTTAAAAATATCACAACCTTCATGGAAGTCCAGGAAAAGGTGGTGACAATAAATACAGAGAAAAAAGTAAAGACCTTTCTATGAGTCTGTTTTCACACAGCTATAGAGAAATAACCGAGACTGGGTAATATATAAAGGAAAGAGGTTTGACTCACAGCTCCCCATGGCTAGGGAGGCCTCAGGAAACCTATAGTCATGGTGGAAGGTGAAAGGGAAGCAAGCTTGGAACTTTTTACATGGCAGCAAGAGAGAAAAATGTGTGAAGCAAAGGGGGAAGAACTCCTTATAAAATCAGATCTCATGAGAACTCACTCACCATCACAAGAACAGCATAGAAGAGCCACCCCCATGATTCAATCCCCTCCCACCAGGTTCCTCTCCAGACACGTGGGGGGTATGAGGATTGCACTTAAAGATGAGATTTGGGTGGAGACACAAATCTGAACCATATAAACCTTTCTACTCAAGTTTACACATCATTTGCTGTAATTACACTGATTCCTTCATTAAATTGATATTTTCAAATATCACCAGACAGTCTGAAGGACTCAAAATTATTTTATGTTAACTGAGTTTTCCAAACTAAGTCATGGGTGAATTTTATAGTGTAAACTACTGCTATGTTAACTTGCTTAATAAATGTTACGTCTGTTAAAATTTTGATTTTTTTTTAAACTGTAGCTTTCATTATCAGTTTGATTAAAAAGTTTGAAACTGTTTCTCCCCCCAAAACCTCTCTAGTAAAAAAATAATCAAAAGGTGAAACCCTAAATCAAGAAAGGTAAATTTTCACAGGTGAATGATAGGGGCACTTTATAAATAGAAATATAATAAGAATGTCCTCAGCATTCTAGAATTGTGTCAAAAGGCAATATACTGATAATACCTTTATGTTATTGCAAGCTTCATTTTTAAATATTAGTGGTAAATTTAAATTTTCCTGAATACATTGTTATAAATATGCATTAAGGTATTTCTTCTATTCAATCTACCCAATGTTGGTTAAAAACAGAAAATTTAATTGCAAAATCACTGAAAACCAATATCAGTAATATAAGTAGTTTGTACATAGAAATAAATGCTATATTTATGTTGCTTTTCAATATCCATCAACTGTTTTCTCTTTATTACAATTGTATTTGTTTATCTGTCTTTTAGTAAACTACCATCTGCATTTAGTAAGTTGTAACTTTTAAAGTATTTTTAGTGTGTTACAAGATACTCTTAGTTTAGATGGTTGGTGAGCTGGTTCTAGAAGAAATAAATCCAGAGAGCAACTTATATTACAAATGAAATGTCAAAATGAATTAAAATAAACATTAGGCATGAAAATGAGAAGAAAATTTTAAATATGAGGTGCAAGCTACAGTATTTATACAAAAAATTATAAGTTGTTTTATGTTTTACAAAAATGTTTAATTTCAAAAGATGCTTAATTGGCAAATAATGTTTTTTTACGTTCTAATGTATTTTACCACTACACCTAGGGCATATTTTAGGTATAACATTATTCATAAGATATAAATACTCTACACTCCCTGGGAAAGTTTTTTGAAACATATTCTTTACATATAAGTGACAATTTGTGAAGATGAGACTTGCTAATAATATTTTAATATTGAGATTTCTTATTTCCTTTTGTTTACCTAAGGAGATGAATAACACCACATTTAGTTCTATCCAAATTATAGCTGATTTAAATAATGGGGTTAGCACTTAGTAGAGATTTCCTTTCATAAAATCATAGAGATCCCTATTATTTATTTTAGTTTTAAGAATTTATAAGTAGGTAAGCTGCATTCAAGGAATTAATTAGAAATATCAAAAACAGTACTCACAGAAATATTTTAAGTTGTTTTGAAAATAATGGTGCCTAGAAGCATTACTGAAGCCATTGTTGAAGTACATTATGCCAATTTTATGTAATGATTATCTATATCTACAAAACATTAACTTATTTATGTATGTTTTTGTATATACATGAATTACAGATTTCAAAAAGGGGTTCATGAATAAATTACCAATTTTACTGATTTCACAATTACTATAATTCAGCAAATCAAAATGCAATGAAAACAATTGTTATTTATAAGCAGGATTGTTTGGAATATATATATTTTTGGCGGTGTGTAAAAAACAAATATTTCTGTAACAAAAAGTTGCTTCAGGATTTACAAAGAGTGTTTGAAATATAGTCTACAGTGTTTTAATGCCACATTTCTAAACTTCATCCAGAAGTTCATTTAATTGATTCAGATAAAGGTGTTTATTTTAATTTATAAAGGTATTTATTTTAAATTTAAAGAGTAAATTAAATAGTTATTTGAGATTATTTCTTCTGTAAGTCCTTGAAACCCTCTGAATCTGTTGTAAAATAAACTTGTAGGGTAGTTAGAAAAAATCAGTAACCATTCTCATGATACTCTCACTTTATTTTAAACCATTCACCTGGAACGTGCTAGGGTTCATGATAGTTTTTATTATTATATAATTCTACATTATTTTGCTTATATTTAATCTTTAGTTTCTATGTGTAAATGAATTTAACATTGAAATACAAATCACACTGAGAAATATAAAATGATAATCATGTAAATTAAGATGACCTTAATCACATCCAAAAATTCATTAATGAAATCAAAATCATATGCCAAGCATATACATGAATTTCTAGCAATTATAAGAAATGCAAAGACTGAAAGTGTATTGAAAAAGAAAGTTATATATCATCTCACTAATTTATTCCATTAAAGATGACCCACACCCATAACATTTTTGTCATAAATCTTAAACTTAAATCTTCTATCTTGTAATTTTCAAATAAAACATGATTATGTAAAAATTAATTTAATTCTTAAAATATGAAATACATGAGTAAAAAGCATTAAATCCTAAAGTAATTTTATTGGGAGAAGAGCCAAGATCACTGAGTAGTCTCTTCCAGGAAGAGCTTCTCCCATCAAGAGAGACTAGATCATCAAGTAGACTGACACACTCTGAACATATCTTTGGAAATAAGGCATTGGAATGTGGATATGGGGAGTATGTAGCCCCTGGGGCTAAATGAGGTGCAATCTTGGAACTCTCCACAGGGTTGATAAGCATCAAGACTTATTCATGGTGCTGAGCAGCTCCTAGAGAAGGGGTGAGTAAAATAGGCATGGAGCAGCCCACTCTCACCATGGGCCTCTGGGATCCAACTGCAGGAGATTCCATAGCCCCTACAGACAATTGAGTTGACAGAGAGAACTCTCTAGGGAGTTGGGAGAGACAGAACTTAAGTCTGCACAGAGCCTAGAGAGTTTGGTGAAGAAACAGGGGCAGTGGAGCATGACCATGGGGGCCCATTCTCAAAGGCTTGTCGTATTCCCTTGGTGGCTTTTACCCCGTGTTAGGAGCTGTACCTGGAGAGAGCAGGGCTGTCTTGCCAGCAAGATGGAGGCA
This sequence comes from Papio anubis, assembly GCF_008728515.1. NCBI lineage: Eukaryota > Metazoa > Chordata > Mammalia > Primates > Cercopithecidae > Papio > Papio anubis. The sequence goes on from NC_044996.1 coordinate 65,014,216, forward strand.
GTAGTGTTGACCTGAGCACTGACCCCCTGAAATCATCCAGAAATAAAACCAATCAACTGAAACCAAATTAAACCACAATCAAACAATAAAGGGCGTCAAATATTATAAAAGCAAAAAGTACCAATCAAAAGACAGCAGGAGCAAAGATTAAAGAAACACCACCTCATATCGTTGAGAAATTTTCAGCAAAAGAATTCTGGCAACTCCAAAAGCCAGAGTGGCTTCTTACCTACAAATGACTGCACTAGCTTCCCAATAATGATTCTTAACCAGACAAATGACTAAAATGACAGACAAAGAACTCAGAATCCAGATGCATGATAAAGAAGATGGATGAGAATTTTGAAACCAAATCCAAAGAAAGCAGTTGATATGGTTCAGATTGTGTACCCACCCAAATCTCATGACAAATTGGAAGAAGACAGGTCTGGTCACAGGTGATTGGATCATGGGGATAAATGTCTGCCTTCCTGTTCTTATGCTAGTGAGTGAGTTTTCATGAGACCTGATAATTTAAAAGAGTGTAGCACTTTACTCCCTACACTTTCTCTCTCTCCTGCCACCATGTGAAGTAGGTGCTTGCTTCCCCTTCCCCTCTGCTATGATTGTAAGTTTCCTAATGTCTCCCAGTGATGCTTCCTGTTAAGCCTGCTGAACTGTGAGTCAATTAAACTTCTTTTCTTCATAAATTACCCAGTCCCACATAGTTCTTTACAACAGTTGGAAAACAGACTAATATAGAAAATTGAAACCAGGGCAAGGCATGATGATTCATGCCTGTAATCTCAGCACCTTGGGAGGTCAAGGCAGCAGGATCACTTGTGGTCAGGAGTTCAAGACAAGCAGGGCAAACATGGTTAAACCCTATCTCTGCAAAAAATACAAAAATTAGCCAGGTGTGGTGGCATACATCTGTAATCCCAGCTACTAGGGAGGCTGAGGTATGATAATCACTTGAACCTAGCAGGTAGGGGTTGGAGTGAGCCAAGGTGAAATCACTGCACTCCAGCCTGGGCAATGGAGCAAGACTCTGTTTCAAGAAAGAAAGAAGAAAGAAAGAAAAGAAAGAAAAGAAAGAAAAGAAAGAAAGAAAGAAAGAAAGAAAGAAAGAAAGAAAGAAAGAAAGAAAGAAAGAGAGAAAGAGAGAGAGAAAGAAAGAAAGAAAGAAGAAAGAAAGAGAGAGAGAAAGAAGGAAGGAAGGAAGGAAGGAAGGAAGGAAGGAAGGAAGGAAGGAAGGAAGGAAGGAAGGAAGGAAGGAAGGAAGGAAGGAAGGAATTTGAAACCAGGAGTGAGGCACTGCTATAAAGATACCTGCAAATGTGGGAGTGACTTTGGAACTGGGAAACAGGCAGAGATCGAAACAATTTGGAGGGCTCAGAAGAAGACAGAAATATGTGGGTAAGTTTGGAACTTCCTAGAGACTTGTTGAATGCTTTTGACCAAAATGATGATAGGATATAGACAGTGAAGTCCAGGCTGAGGTGGTCTCAGATAGAGCTGAGAAACTAACTGGAAACTGAAGTAAAGGTCACTCTTGCTATGCTTTAGCAAAGAGACTGGTAGCATTTTGCTCTTTGCTTTTGCCCTAGAGATCTGTGGAAATTTGAACTTGAAAGAGATGATTTAGGGTACCCGGAGGAATAAATTTATAAGCAGCAATGCATTCAAGATATGACCTAGCTGTTTCTAAAAGTGTAGGCTCATATGCATTGACAAAGACATTCTCTGAAACTGGAACTTATATTTAAAAGGGAAGCAGAGCATAAAAGCTTGGAAAATTTGCAGCCCAGCCATGTGGTAAAAAAGAAAATCCAATTTTAGGAATCTAATTAAATTAAAGAGCTTCTGCTCAGCAAAAGAAACTCATCAGAGTGAACAGGCAACCTACAGAATGGGAGAAAATTTTTGCAATCTACCTATCTTACAAAGGTCTAATATCCAGAATCTACAAGGAACTTAAACAAATTTATAAGTTAAAAAAAAAAAAACTTATCAAAAAGTGGGCAAAGGATATGAAGAGACACTTATCAAAAGAAGATATTTATGCAGCCTACAAACATGAAAAAAAGCTAATCATCACTAGTCATTAGAGAAATGCAAATCAAAACCATGAAGAGATACCATTTCATGCCAGTTAGAATGGTGATCACTGAAAAGACAGCAAACAACAGACGCTGGAGAGGATGTGGAGAAATAGGAACACTTTTACACTGATGGTGGGAGTGTAAATTAGTCCAACCATTGTGGAAGACAGTGTGGCAATTCCTCAATGATCTAGAAGCAGAAATACCATTTGACCCCGCAATCCCATTACTGGGTATATATCCAAAGGATTATAAATCATTCTACTGTAAAGACACATGCACCTGTATGTTTATTGCAGCACTATTTACAATAGCAAAGACTTGGAACCAACCCAATAATCAATAATAGTATATTATTGTATATATATAGTATATATCAATAATAGTATATAATAATATCCATCAATAATAGACTGGATAAATAAAACGTGGCACATATACACCATGACATACAGTGCAGCCATAAGAAAGAATAAGTTCATGTCCTTTGCAGGGACATGCATGAAGCTGGAAGCCATCATTCTCAGCAAACTAACACAGGAACAGAAAACCAAGCACTGCACGTTCTCACTTATAAGTGGGAGTTGAATTATGAGAATACATGGACACAGGGAGGGGAACATCACACACAGGGGCCTGTTGGGGGGTGAAGGGAAAGGGGAGGGAGAGCATTAGGACAAATATCTTATGCATGTTGGGCTTAAAACCTAGAAGATGGGTTGATAGGTGCAGCAAATTTGTATATCTACGTAACAAAGCTGCACACTCTTCACAGTATCCCAGAACTTAAAGTAGAATATATATATGAAAATCCCATTTTCTTGGGGAGGAATTCAAGCCAAATACAGAAATTTGCACAAGTAAAGAGGAGACAAATGTTAATAGCTAAGACAATGGGGAAAATGTTTCCAGGACATTTTAGGGATATTCACAGCAGCCCCTCCCATCCCAGGCTCAGAGGCCTAGGAAGGAAAAATGGTTTCAAGGGTCAGGGAAATATCCCAGCTGCTCTGTGCAGCCTTCGGACATGTTGCCCTGTGTCCCAGCCACTCCACCTCCAGCTGTGGCTAAAGAGGGCCAAGGTGCAGCTCAGGCTGTGGCTTCAGAGGGTGCAAGCCCCAAGCCTTGGCAGTCTTTAAGTGGTGTTGAGCCTGTGGGTACACAGAAGGCAAGAGTTGAGGTTGGGAACATAAATTGCACAGGGTGTATGGAAACACCTGGATGTCCATGCAGAAGTCTGCTGCAGAGGTGGAGCCCTTATGGAAACCCTCTACTAGGACAATGTGCAGGGCACATGTGGGTTTGGAGCCCTCACACAGAGTCCCTACTGTGGCATTGCCTAGTAGAACTGTGAAGAGAGGGCCACCATTTTCCAAACCCCAAATTGCAGATCCACTTACACTTTGCATTGTGCATCTGGAGAAGCCACAGGCACTCAAAGTCAGACACGAAAAAAGCAGTCATGAGGACTGTACACAGCAGAGCCACAGAGGTGGAGTTTCTCAAGGCCTTGGGAGCCCACCCCTTGCAACAGTGTGCCCTGCATGTGAGAAATATAGTCAAACGAAATTAATTTAAATCTTTAAGATTTAATGACTGCCCTGCTGGGTTTTGGACTTGCATGGGGACTGCATTCCCTTGGTTTCGGCAAATTTCTCCCATTTGGAACAGGAGCATTTACCCAATGCCTTTACCCTCATTGCATCTAACTAACTTCTTTTTGATTTAACAACCTCCTCGGCAAAAGGGATGTGCCTTGTGTCAGTCAAAAATGACACATTGGACTTGGACTATTGGGTTGATGCTGGAATGAGTTAAGACTTTGGAGGACTGTTGGGAAGGCATGGTCATGTTTTGAAATGTGAGAAGGACACGAAATTTGGGAGGGACCGGTGTGCAATGATATGGTTTGGATTTGTGTTCTTACCAAAATCTCATGCCAAATTGGAAGAGGAGCCTGACAGGAAGTGATTGGATCATGGGTAGGGACTGCCCCCTTACTCTTCTTAGTGAGTGAGTTCTCACAATATCTGATGGATTTTTGTTTGTTTGTTTGTTTGTTTGTTTGTTTGTTTTAAGATGATGTCTCACTCTGCCACCCAGGCTGGAGTACAGTGTTGTGATATCAGTTCAGTACAAGCTCTGCCTCTCAGGTTCAAGTGATTATCTGGTCTTAGCCTCCCAAGTAACTGGGATTACAGGTGACTGCCATCACGCACAGCTAACATTTGTATTTTTAGTAGAGATGGGGTTTCACCATGTTGGCCAAGCTCGTCTTGAATTCTTGGCCTCAAGTGACCCTCTCATCTTGGCCTTCCAAAGTCCTGGGATTAGAGGCATGAACCACCACACCCAGAATGATATTTTAATAGTATGTGACACAACCCCCTTCACTCTCTCCCTGCCACTCTCTCCTGCCACCATGTGAAGAAGGTCTTTGCTCTTCCTTCACCTTTCACTATAATTGTAACTTTCCTGAGGTCTCCCAGGTATGTTTCCTGTTAAGCCTACTTAATTGTAAGTCAATTAAACCTCTTTTCTTCATACATTACCCAGTCTCAGGTAATTCTTTATAGCAATGAAATAATACAGCAGTAAAATGATTCAAGAGTTGAAAGAAGACATAAGAATTTAAAGAAACAACCAAACTGAATTTCTGTAACTGAAATATTCACCAAAAGAATTTCATAATGCCAGCAGAAACACACACACACACACACACACACACATACACACAAATAGAAAAAGAGGCCAGGCATGGTGGCTCATGCCTGTAATCCTAGCACTTTGGGAGGCAGGTGGATTGCCTTAGCTCAGGAGTTTGAGACCAGCCTTGGCAACATGGTGAAACCCCGTCTCTACTAAAATACAAACAAATTAGATGGGTATGGTAGCATGCACCTATCATCCCAGCTACCCGGGAGGCTGAGGCAGGATAATCACTTGAACCTGGGAGGCCGAGGTTGCAGTGAGCCAATATCGCGCCACTGCACTCTAGCCTGGGTGACAGAGCAAGACTCTATCTCAAAAAAAAAAAAAAAAAAAATTGAGTAAAGTTAGGAAAGAATCTCAGAGCTCAAATACTGCTCCTTTGAATCAATGCAGGCAGACAAAAATGAAGAAAAAATTTAAAAAGGAACAAAATCTCTGAAAAATTATTGGACTATATAAAGAGACCTAACCTATGACCATTGCAATTCCTGAAAGAGAGGGAGATAGAGTGAGAAACTTGGAGAACATATTTAAGAATATTGTTCACAAAAATTTCCTCAACCTTACTGGAGAAGCTGATGTGTCTCTCTGAATTCAGGAAATTCAGACAACAACTGAGAGATCCTCCACAACATGACCATCCCCAAACATGAAGTCATGAGATTCTCCAAGTTCAATGCATAAGAAAAAATATTATTGATAGCTAAAAAGAAGAGGCAGGTCTCATATAAAGGGAACCCAATTAGGCTAACAGCAGATATTTTAGCAAAAACCTTATGAGCCAGAAGAGATTGGAAGCATGTTTAAAGAAATAAAATTTTATTCAAAAAACATTATATTCAATGAAAGTAATCTTCATAAACAAAGTAGAAATAAAATCCTTTTCAAACAAGTGAATGCCAAGGTAATTTATTACCACCAGACATGCCTTACAACAGGTCCTTAAGGGAGTACTAAACATAGAAACAAAAGATCTATACCTGCCACCACAAAAATACGGTTAAGTACGTAGCTCATTGACAGTATAAAGCAATTACACAATCAAGTCTACATAACAATCAGCTAACAATACAGTGGCAAAATCAAATTCACATGTATAAATATTAACCTTAAATGTAAACAGGCTAAACATCCCATTTAAAAGACATAGAGTGGCAAAGTAGATAAAGAAGCAAGATCAACTCTATGCCATCTTCAAGAGACCCATCTTATATGCAATAACATTTATAGGCTCAAAATAAAAAGATGAAGAAAGAACTATCAAGCAACAGAAAACAAAAAAGAGTAGGGCATGCTAGCTTCTTTCAGACAAAATAAACTTTAAACCAACAATTATTTTAAAAAGCAAAGAATGACATTACATAATGACAAAGGGTTAAATTCAACAAGGATACTTAACTTTCCTAAATATATATGCACCCAACACTGAAACACCCTGATTTATAAAACAAGTCCTTAGAGACCTATGAAAAAACTTATATAATCACACAATAATAGTGGAAGACTACAACACTCCATTGACAGTATTAGACAGATCGTCAAGGCAGAAAAGTAACAAAGGTATTCAGGACCTAAACTTGACACTTGATCAAATGAACATAACAAACATCTACAGAATACTCTACACAACAACAGAATATAAATTCTTCCCATTTGCACATGGCACATCCTCTGAGATTGACTACATACTTAGCCATAAAGTAATATACCACAATTTTTTTAAAAGCTGAAATAATAACAACCACATTCTCAGACTACAGCACAATAAAAATAGAAATCAACACAAAGAACATATCTTGAAACAATACAACTACATAAAAATTAAACAACCTGCTTCTGAATGACTTTTGAGTAAACAATAAAATTAAAGCTGAAATAAAGAAATTTTTTTAAACTAATGAAAACAATATACAACATACCAGAATCTCTGGGACACATATAAAGAAAAGTTGGTAGTATTAAATACCCACATCAGAAAGTTAAAAAGATCTCAAGTGAGCAACATAAAAATCATACCTACAAGGACTAGAAAAACAAGAACAAATCAACCCTAAAGCTAGAAGTAGAAAATTACCAAAATCAACGCCGGGCGCAGTGGCTCAAGCCTGTAATCCCAGCACTTTGGGAGGCCAGTGGTAGGATCTGAGAATCAGGAGATCGAGAGACCATCCTGGCTAACATGGTGAAACCCAGTCTCTACTAAAAAATACAAAAATCTAGCCCGAGAGGCTGAGGTGGGGAAATGCAGTCCCAGCTACTCGGGAGGCTGAGGCAGGAGAATGGCGTGAACCCAGGAGGCCCGAACTTGCAGTGAGCGTGATCCGGCCCTGCACTCCAGCCACAGGCGTCAGAGAGAACCTAGATCTCAAAAAAAAAAAAAAAAGAAAAAGAAAAGAAAATTACCAAAATCAGAGCTTAACTGAACAAAGTTGAGACAGGAAAATTTATAAAAGAGATCAATGAAATAAAGAGTTGTTTCGGCCGGGCGCGGTGGCTCAAGCCTGTAATCCCAGCACTTTGGGAGTCTGAGACGGGCAGATCACGAGGTCAGGAGATTGAGACCATCCTGGCTAACACGGTGAAACCCCGTCTCTGCTAAAAAATACAAAAAAACTAGCCAAGCAAGGTGGCGGGTGCCTGCAGTCCCAGCTACTCGGGAGGCTGAGGCAGGAGAATGGCATAAACCCGGAAGGCAGAGCTTGCAGTTAGCCGAGATCCGGCCACTGCACTCCAGCCTGGGTGACAGAGCGAGTCTCCGTCTCAAAAAAAAAAAAAAAAAAAAAAAAAAAAAAAAAGAGTTGTTTCTTCACAAGAATAAAAAGAATTGATGGGCAAGTAGGTAAATTGATATGGAGAAAAAAAAAAAGAATGTACAAATAAACACTATCAGAAGTAACAAATGGGGAAGTTACCACTGAACCCACAAAAATACAAAAATACCTCAGAGAATATTATGAGCATATCTATACACATCTATACACACAGACTCGAAAACCGAGAATAAATGAATAAATTCCTGGAAACATGCAACCTCCTAAGACTGAACCAGAAAGAAACTGAAATCTTTGTTTTTAAAGTAAACATTGTATATTATTTATTATTATTATTATTTTGAGAGGGAGTCTTTTTTGTTATTATACTTTATGCTCTAGGGTACATGTGCACAACATGCAGGTTTGTTACATATGTATACATGTGCCATGTTGGTGTGCTGCACCCATTAACTCGTCATTTACATTATGTATATCTCCTAATGCTATCCTTCCCCTCTCCCCCTACCCCACAACAGGCCCCGTTGTGTGATGTTCCCCTTACTGTGTCCAAGTGATCTCATTGTTCAATTCCTACCTATGAGTGAGAACATGTGGTGTTTGGTTTTCTGTTCTTGCAATAGTTTGCTGAGAATGATGGAAGAAACTGAAATCTTGTATGAACCAATAGTGAGTTCTAACATTGAATCAGTAATAACAATGAATAAAAAAACCTATGAACCAGAAAAAATCCCTGGACTAGATGCATTTGCAGCTGAATTCTACCAGTTATACAAAATAGAGCTGGTAGCAATCCTATTAAAATTATTACAAAAATTCAAGGAGGAAATACTCTTTACTACCTTATTCTATGAAGCCAGCATCATTCTGACATTAAAATCTGTCTTACACAATGAAAAGAAAATAAAAATCTTCAGAGCAATATCCCTGATGAAGATAGATGCAAAAATCTTCAATAAAATATAGCATCCTGAATATAGCAGCACAACAAAGAGCTAATCCACCACAATCAAGTAAGCTTTATTTCTAGGATCCAAGGTTGGATCAATATGCACAAATCAATAAATGTGATGCATCACATAAACAGAACTGAAAACAAAAACCACATGATAACCTCAATAGATGCAGAAAAGCATTTCAATACAATTCAATATCCCTCCATATTAATAACACTCAACAAACTAGTTATTGAAGAAACACACCTCAAATAATATAAGCCACCCACGACAAACCCACAGCCCATATCTTACTGAATGACTGAAAACTGGAACCATTCTCCTGGAGAACCAGAACAAGCCAAGAATGCTCACTCCCAGCACTCCTATTACCAATAGTTCTGGAAATTTTAGCCGAAGAAATCAGAAAAATAAAAAAAGACATCCAAATAGGAAGAGAGGAAGGCGATCTGTCTCTCTTCACAGACAATATGATTCTATACCTATAAAACCTCTTGGTCTCTTCCCAAATGCTCTTAGAACTGATAACTTCAGTAAAGTTTTAGGATAAAAGGTTAATGTACAAAAACTAGTAGCATTTCTATACAACAATAATGACCACGCTGAGAGCCAAATCAAGAAACTAATAATATTCACAATAGCCACAAAAAAGAGTAAAGTCCCTATAAATATAACTAATTAGGTAAGTGAAAGCTCTCTACAATGAGAATTACATAAGACCGCTGAAAGAAGTAAGAGACAACCCAAATGCAAATCCATTCTCATGAATTGAAAGAATCAATATTTTTTAAATGACTATACTTTTATGGCTGAATAGTACTCCATTGTGTATATGTACCACATTTGCTTTATCCTTTTGTCTGTTGATGGACACTGGTTGCTTTCAAATTTTAGCTATTGTGAACATTACTGAAACATATGGGGCAGTGCAGAGATCTCTTTGACATACTGATTTCCTTTGTTTTAGGTAAATGCCCAGCAGTGGGGTTGCTGGATGATATGGTAGCTCTCTTTTTAATTTTTTGAGAACCTCCAAACTGTTTTACATAGTGATCATACTAATTTGCATACCCACAAAAATTAAAAATTAAAAAAATTAAAAATATTGTAGCTATACTATCCAAAGCAATTTATGGGTTCAGTACTGTTCTTAATAAACTACCAATGCCATTTTTCACAGAATTAGAATAAACTAATCTAAAATTCACATGGAACCAAACATAGTCTAAATAGTCAAAGCAATCCTAAGCTAAAAGAACAGAGCTGGAAACATCACTTTACTCAACTTCAATCTGTACTATAAGGTTACAGTATCCAAAACAGCATGATATTGGTACGAAAACAGACACATAGACCAAAGGAACAGGCTAGAGACCCATAAATAAAGTCGCTCACCTACAACCATCTGATCTTCAACAGCTTCAACAATGACTAGCAATAAGCAATGAATTCCCTATTCAATACAAGGTGTTGAGGTAACTGACTAGCCATATGCAGAAGATTGAAATGTCACACAGACTAGAAAAGAACCTAGGGATCATGATGGTAGGAGTAGTCAGAGGAATTCTTGTGTTGTGATGAGTGCATATAAGTTAAACGAGCCACTTATCCCTTCCTTTTACCATATACAAAAATTAAATCAATGTGGATTAAACAGTTAACTGTAAAACCTAAAACTATAAAAACCCTAGAAGAAAACCTAGGAAATATCATTCTGGAATAGGATTTGGCAAAGATTTCATGACAAAGTATCCAAAAGCAATTGCAATAATGCAAAAATAGACACATGGGAACTAATCACATAAAGAGCTTGTGTACAGAAAAAGAAACTAAGAACAGGGTAAAAAAACAACCTACAAAATGGGGAAAATATTTCCAAACTGACAAAGGTGTAATATCCAGAATCTATAAGGAACTCAAATTGACAAGCACAAAAAAACCATTGAAAAATGGCCAAAAAACATGAACATTCTTCTCAAAAGACATACATGTGGCCAACAAGTATATGAGAAAATGTTCAACGTCACTAATTATTAAAGAAATGCAAATCAAAACCAACATGAGATACCATTTCACATCAGTCAGGATGGCTATTATTAAAAAGTTAAAAAATAACAGTTGGTGGAGAGGTTGCAGAGAAAAGAGAATGTTTATACACTTTTACTCAAAATGCAAATGAGTTCAGCCACCATGAAAAGCAGTTTGGAGGTTTCTCAAAGAATTTAAGATGAAGTTACTATTGGACCCAGTGATCTCATTACTGTGTATATACCTAAAGCAATATAAATCGTTCTACCAAAAAGACATGTGCACTTGTTCACTGCAGCACTATTCACAATAGCAAAGTTATTAAATCAACCTAGATGATCATCAATGGTAGAGTGGATAAAGAAAATATGGTACATACACATTATAGAATACTTTGCAACCTTAAAAAAAATAAAAACATTTTCTTTGCAGCAACATGGATTCAGCTGGAGGTCATTATCCTAAGTGAATTAAGGCAGAAACAGAAAACCAAATGCCACATGTTCTCACTTACAAGTGAGAGCTAATTTTATATGATTGTTGGCCACATGTATGTCTTCTTTTGAAAAGTGTCATGTCCTTTGCCCACTTTTTAATTGGTTTGTGTGTTTTTCCCTTGTAAATTGGTTTAAGTTCCTTATAAATGCTGGATATTAGACCTCTGTCAGATGCATAGTTTGCGAAAATTTTCTTCCATTCTACAGGTTGTCTGTTTACTCTGTTGGTAGTTTCTTTTGCTGTAAAAAAGCTCTTTGGTTTAATTAAATCCAATTTGTCAGTTTTTGCTTTGGGGAGCTAAAAGATGATAACACGTGAACACGTAAGTGGAACAATACATAATGGGGCCATTCAGAGGGTGGAGAGTGGGAAAAGGGAGAGGATCAGGAAAAATAACTAATAAGTACTAGGCTTATTATGTTGGTGAATAAATAATCTATACAACAAAGCCACATTACACAAGTTTACCTGTGTAACAAACCTGCCTTTGTACCCCTGAACCTAAACTAAAAATTAAAAAGACCCATGAATATATTTATATTAAATATATAATGTATATTTATGCCAAAAAGTAAGTGGGAGCTAAACACTGAGTGCATGTAGACACAAAAATGGGAACAGTAGACACCAGGGCCTCCTTGAGCGGGGAACAAAGCAGGATGTGAGTGTTTAAGTACAATCTATCAGACACTGTGTTCACTACTTTGGTAATGCAATTATTTGTACAGCAAAACCCAGTGACACACAATTTACCCACGTAATAAGCCTGCATTTGTACCCCTGAACCTAAAATAAAAATTAAAATTAAATAAAATATATTTCCAAAAAAATTAAATAAAATATAAAACAATATTATTTATTTTTGGTGCAAAACCCAGAGTCAACTCTCTCTTTGTTACTATACATTAAGTCCCAAAAGCAAGCATAATTTTATTTTTCAATAAATCATACTGTGCTTGCATAATTAATACAAGTGAAATAACACATGAGTGTTGAATAATCTGAATTGACTTGCTCATGAGCCACCCTAACCTTCTAATGTGCCTTGCTGTATTGCTGAGTCTGAAAAGCTAAAAATTATCATTTTCATACTCTGTTTACAGCAGAGATATGAATTTGTTTATCCAATCAGATGCACACATATAAATTTTAATTTGAAAATGAGTTTAGAGGAGAAAAAATTATGCAAGTTTTAAGACATCCATTTGGCTAGTGAAAATGGTAGAATAGGCAACATGGGTCCTTGGCCATCAACCTTCTTATTCAGAAGCAATGGCAGCTTAAATGAGATAGTTTATGTCTCTCTCATGCAAAAAAAGACAAAGTAGGCAGTTAAAGAATAAAGTTGAGGCAGGAGAATCGGGTCTGAAGGCAGGGAACTTAAGGCTGATTCATGCTGACTTCCTAGAACTAAATCAAAAAGAAAACCCTACATCTCCAAACCCAAGTAACAAAAGGATCAGAGGCTACTCCCTTTGCACCCTACCCCCTTTTCTACTGAGTCTGGTCATGGGCCATGTCCTCATTTGTAACTTTGTAATTTCACTTCAGCCTTCGATTGCTTGTCTCCTGAAACCAATCAGACTGGTTACAGGCCAAGTCTTCATTTACATAGCGTGTAACCAAGTAACCAATGGGAAACCTCTAGAGTGTATTTAAACCCCAGAAAATTCTGTAACCAGCCCCCTCTAGCCACTTGCTCAAGCCTGTTTCCATTCTGTGGAGTGTACTTTTGTTTCAGTAAATCTATGCTTTCATTGCTTCATTCTTTCATTACTTTGTTCGTGCATTTTGACCAATTCTGTATTAAAAACACCAAGAACCTGGATGACTCATAGTCAAGACCCTGCCCTGGTAACATATTTTGGCAAGCCAGCCAGGAGTAAGCCCAAAGTTTGGGATTTATTTTTCTTCTATTCTCATGTCCCTTTTTCCTCTCTGCTTCATACAGGGAAACCCTTCTCTCTCTCTCTCTCTCTCTCTCTCTCTTTCCCTAACTAGGAACTCTTGATAGGCAGTGCCTAGGCACGAACACAACTGCAGTTTTCTGGCTGGTGCTACTTTCTGATGAAACTAAAAGGTTTCCATGTGGAAGCACCTGACCACCACTGCCCGGTTCAGGTGAGGGACCTGAGTCCTTTTCCTTTTTGAAACTCCATACTCTTTCAGTGACCATTTCTTAGTAGCTCCTTGATAATTGAGAGCAACTGGCTAGGTCTACTCTTCGGTGTTTCCTAAAGGCTAAGGAGTGAATGGGGATAGCTGCCCTGCCCAGAAGTGGGAAGGACTCTTTTCTATCTTTTCCAGTTATAGTCCCTGATCCCTATGTTGATGCAGTTGGCAGTGGCTGCTCATCCAAGGCAAATTCACACACATCTCAAGAAAGTTAAGCCCACTTTTCTTATGCTAAATTATCCTACAAAGTTATCCTGTAATGGCAAAAGATAATGTTTCTTAGGCATCATGACCTCTCTTCTCCTACTCGATCTATTTGTCTGGCTAAGGGCCTCTGGGATCCACAGGTTTAGAATACATTCTACATCTTGGACCTCCCCTGAGGGGACCACATGGCTTCATGGTCATTGCTTTGGCATCAATTTTCTTGCCCTGAACACCATAGAAATTCTCAACCCCAGATTTTTATATACTCCTTGGACCTTTCCTTAATGGGAATACCCCACCAATCTTGGTACTGTTAACTCTGCAATGTTTGGGAACCTTCATGAAATCCAAGAAGATACAGCCTATCTAAATTGGTGGGATGCTAAAAGTCAAGGATTACACCTAGGGGCAAAGAAAAGTTCATAGTAGGCTATCACCTGTGCCGGAAAAACACAATGTGGCCCTGGTGCCCACCTAAGGTCAGAGACATCTGGCACTCTGAGATTAGATTCCAAAGTGGGATGTCCCAGGGATCCAGCTCCAGACCTCAACCTATCCAAAGTGGATGCCCCAGGTAGAGGTTTTAAGGTCTAGTACTAAGGCCTCCTTAGAATTTTCTCTCTCTTGCAGACCATTGGAACCTGAAGCTCCCATCAGTCACTACATCTGTGAACCTGAAGAAGACCTGAAGTACCTGTTTAAAAGACAGCCAAAAGATAAGTAAATGCCTACTAACTTTCCTTGCTGCCTTTGTTGCATAGTTACTGTAAGCTGGATAATAGTAGCAATTTTTATATTTTTACAATTTAGTTGCATTCTTCTAAATAGGTGGAATCCCTTCTTTTGTAACAATTAAGCACAGTGTTTTAATTCATTGTTATAGCAAGCATTATTTACAGCATAGGTATCCACCCCTTGAAGTTCCCACTTTATAGAACAACAAAAAAAAAACAAACAAGTTTTTTGTTTTTGTTTCTTAATGGTCACCCACGGCTTGTGTATACTGGGACGACGCGTATTGGGAATTAGCTTAATTTTACAGTGAGACCTCACTTTGCACCTCTGGCAATTAATGGATTCTGGGTATTTATTAAGAACTTTAAATTTAAAGCAAAGATTGTTAAATACCACCAGCCCAGCTCTGGTAAAGGACTTTTTGGCACTGTTTGTCTCCATTATTATCCAAACACATTACCATCCCAATCCCAGCCTGATCTTAGGCCCTTGAAAAAAATAACCTACAATGGCAGGATGAGCAGTAAACCTTCTCCATTCTTCTCAGAGCAAACTCATTTGGGGCCCAGTACCAACAAACACAGAGCTAAAATTCCAGGCACCACTTTGTATTAAGAGAAGCCAACATTTTGGTCAGGCCCTGGTAACCTTGAAAAGTCATCAATGCAACTATCCCCTGGAAATTAACCCCTCACACAATCACATAAGCTATGCATTGACCCAAACTGCATCATTTAGAAAACCTGTACAGTTTTCATGGAAACCATCCTTAGATATCGAAACTTTAAAGGATATATATAGTCTAAGTACTGTCAAGGCAAGCCCATTAGCTGTGTTCACATTTTCTCTTGGCCACTTTAGCAGGGATCTGAACCACTTGGGAAGGTGAAAACAAAGAGCTGACCCATATGTTCACCACACAGAACAATTTCTGTCTTGAAAAACAAGCAGCCTTTCCTTGTGTGCAACGAGTTCCTAATTACGCTTACCAGCCAACTGAACTGGAACCTGTACACTTGTTTATTTAGCCCCTGAGATTAATATAGTTCCCCCAAATCAATCCCTCGTTATTCCTTTAACTACAAACACCCAACACAAATGAGCCATCCAACTCATGTCCTTTTTGGTAGGGCTAGGAATAACAGAGTAGGAACAGGAGTTCGCATCCTTGCAACTTCCCTATCCTATTACCAACGCTTGTCCAAGAATCTTTCAGACTGCTTGGAAGACATTACCCACAGTACCATCACCATACAAAATCAAATGGAGTCCTTGGCAGTGGTCACTTTACAAAATAGAAAGGGACTGGATCTCCTTCTGAAAAAGATGGCTTATGTCTCTTTCCTAGAACAATGCTGTTTTTATGTCAGGCAAATAGATAACTTAGCATTTGTCAAATATGTTGATCATTTCAGAAAACAAACTCTAGTTTTACTGCTTTCCTGTTATTTCACTAGTCTCTACATGTATTTCTGTTCTAATTTTTATATTTCCTTCTTTCTCCTACTTTGGCCTTAATTTGTTCTTCCTTTTAAGGCATACAAATGGCTACCTGGTATATAAAACATGCTCTTTATTGTTAATCATCAAGGAAATATAAATCGAAACCACAATATCATGTAGAATAGATATTACTAACAAAGAGAAATAATCAATTTAGTTTAAAAATAAATATTGATAGGGAAGTGTTAATATTGCCATTTTGTTAAATGTTCTCCATCAATCTTATAATACTTTCATTCCTCTTTTTCTCTCTTGCCTCTCCATTTGTGTTTCATTGAGTTTTGTTTTGTTTTTTTCTTTGTAGTTCTACTATTTGTTTTCTTTCTTATTTTCTTTTGTATATCTTCTGTAAGCTGGTAACAACTTAACTTCAATCATATCTACACCTTTCCTCCTCCTTGATATCACAGATTACATCTTTTTATAGTATGTATTCATTAACAAATTTTTGTTTTTATAGCAATTCTTTTTTTTTTTTTTTTTTTTTGAGACTGAGTCTGGCTCTGTCCCCCAGGCTGGAGTGCAGTGGCCGGATCTCAGCTCACTGCAAGCTCCGCCTCCCGGGTTTACGCCATTCTCCTGCCTCAGCCTCCGGAGTAGCTAGGACCACAGGCGCCCGCCACCTCGCCCGGCTAGTTTTTTGTATTTTTTAGTAGAGACGGGGTTTCACCGTGTTAGCCAGGATGGTCTCGATCTCCTGACCTTGTGATCCGCCCGTCTCAGCCTCCCAAAGTGCTGGGATTACAGGCTTGAGCCACCGCGCCCGGCTATGAGCCACCGCGCCCGGCTAGCAATTCTTAACACTTCTTACTTTTATACTAAATTAAGTGTGATTTGCACACGATCATTACATAATTACACTATATTTATCTATATATTTAAATTTATATGGTGGGTGTTATACTTTCATCTGCTTTTGTGTTGCTTTTCAGCATCATTTTGTTTCAACTTGAAGAACTCCCTTTGCCATTTCTTGTAAGGCACGTCTAGTGATCATAAACTTCCTTAGCTTTTGTTTGTGTGGATAAGTCTTTAACTCTCCTTCGTTCTTAAAGAACAGTTTTGTCAGGTATGGTTCTCTTTGTTGGCACTATTTTTCTTTCTACATTCTGAATATACCATTCCACTCCTTCTGACCTGACATATTTCTGCTGAAAAATTTGCTGTTTGTTTTATGAGAGTTCCTTTGTCTGTGACAAAGTGCTTTCCTCTGGTTGGTTTCAAAATCCTCTTCTTATCTTTGACTTGTGTCAATTTTGTCTAGGTATAGACTTCTGTGGATATATTGTTTAGAAATCTTTTGGTTCTATTAATCTCAATGTCCATTTGCCTCCTCACATTTAGTAATTTTTCAGCCATTATTTTTTAAGTAAGCTTCTTGCCTTTTTCTCTCTCTTCTCTTTCTGAGACTTCCATAATGGATCCATTGATTTGGTTGATGGTGTCCAATAAATCCTCCAAAATTTATTCATATTTTTCATTCATTTTTCTTGTTGCTTCTCTGGATGATTTCAAATTACCTGTTTTAGAGTTTGCTGATTCTTCTGTTTGATCAAGTCTGCTTTTGAAATTCTCTTCAGGATTTTTCAATTCAGTTATTGTATTTTTCAGCTGCAGATTTTTTCTGTCTCTTTTATATGGTTTTCATATCTTTGGTGATATTTTTATTTTGTTCATGAATCATTTTTCTGTTTTAGCATTCTATTTGCATTCTCTTATATCACACTGATCTTTTCAAATATGATTATTTTGAATTATTTGCCAGGGTATTTATAGATCTCCTTTTGTTTAGGCTTGGTTACTAAAGATTTATTTTGTTCCTTTGGTAATATATATTTCTTATTCTTTATATTTCTTGTAGTTGTGTGTTGATGTCTGAACATTTCATGAAACAACCACCTCTTTCTTTCAGTGTTATGGACTGATTTTGCCAGCATAAGATCTTCACCAACTAACCCTGCTAGAGATTCTGGTATTCTAACTATCCTTTTATTTTGATGTGTCCACTCCAGTCTTCTCCCTACTTTCTGGAAAATTAGTCTGAGGATTGTATGCCTTCTACCAATCCCGCATAGCCATACTAGGTGCTGAGATCTGCCTGCACCTTTTTCCCAAGGGAGTGCACTGAGATGCTGGAACATTGAGTGTAAGCCCCACTTCTCTCCCTCTCTCCTGTAGGAGACATCTCAGGATTGTCTACCTTCTTTCAATCCTGCAAAGCCAAGCCAGCTGCTAAGAGCCATATAGGCTGCTGAGCACCAGGCCAGGTGTTGAGACCTGCACCAGCTGTTGAGATCTGCACCTATGTGAGTTTTGTGTGCCAAGATATGCGTGCCAGTTGCTGAGGACCATGTGTCAGCTGCTAAGATCCCCCACACACCTCCCTTTTTCTTTGCCTCTTAGCTACTTTCAGGCATTCCAACAATGCAGGTTTTCCCAACACTCTGAATTTTGTGGGCACTTCCCAAGTGCCTTTTCTGGGTACTTCCCAAGATTTGGTGCCCAGAAAAGCTGAGGAAGCTGTGATCATACTTAGCTCTCTCTTTTCCCTGGGGGAGAAACCATGGTCTGAGGGAACCTCTCTAGGCATGGATCTGTGATGGACTGCAGAAGGGGTAATGTGAGTAAAATAAAACTGCTTTTCTTACCCATTTTAATACAGTGCTCTCAGTTTTGTACTTTTCTTGGGCACTGCAACTTCTTCACTGAATTCTAGAATTCTCAAGAAGGCATGTTGATACATGTATATTTGCCAAGTCAATGTTCTTATACAGGAATTCATGCTGTGACTTCTTATTCTGTTGTCTTGCCAATGAATTCTGGTACATTTTAATGTATGAATACAAGGTTACAAAACTATATTTCCATGTTGTAGTTTCAAAGCTTATGTAGCAAGTCTGAAATTTTTTTTTCCATAGGCTAATATATAATAATGAATGAATGCACTATTTTCTTGCATAATATATTTGGTAATGCCATAACTTAAAATTACAACAGACTTAGGATCATATTTTAAAGGCATATTTTTAAGTCTCAATAATATAAAAGACGAGATGATATCCAGTTTTAAGGGCCTCCAAAAGCTTAGTAAATTTTATTTTAAACTGATTTTAAGAATGTAAGATGAAACACAAAAGGCAGAATATAAAACCATGTATACAGTATTACCCTAATACATATACACAAGGGAAAAAAATCATACATAAATATAATAGTGGTTGTCTCCGGTATAACTAAGGTGATTTTTGTTTTCTTGTGCCTTTTGGTACTTTGTATTATATAATAAAATATTGTGAAGATATTTCCTAATAACCCAATTATTATTATGTTTTTGATAACTCAAGAAACTAGAGTATTTTCAAAGTAATCTTAAATAAAAATGTATTAATGTGAACTGAATAAAAACTTTTCTTCCCTTTGTGTCTGTGTGTGTGTGTGTGTGTACACATGCACATGTATTTTCTTGGTAATATCAAAATAGAATTCTGAGTTATGAATAAGCTGAAAAGAATACTTCTAGGTCTCAGAATCTCTCATAATGGGAGAATTATTTATTCAGAGTGGTAATAAGTGGTTTATTCAAGGTGGTAATAATTCAGTTTTAACACAATAAATAGGCCAGGTCAAACACAATCACTGGTCCAATTTTACTGCATGACATACAAATAAAATTACAAGGAATGGAAATCAAGTTCTGTCTTTTACTACATTATAAAGCTGTATAAGTCTTAAGGTGGATGATAGATGGAAGAATGAGTCATGTACATTGCTGCCACTGAAATGGTGTTGATACATTTGAACTTGAAATACAGTCGAGTTCCTGAAGCAATACATGACAGACTAGGATCCTCCTGGATTGTCAGTGTTTTCATTTAAGTCCTGTATTATTATCTTTGTCCCTTTCTCTCGCAAGAAGTAAATCTTAAGACATTCTACTTTCTCATCAGTTCTTCCCATACCCAATTCCAGTATATGCATAAGCCTGCCCTCCACTCTTAATCTGCTTGTTTTCAGAATTGCTATTTATTTCTGGAGCAGGGTTGGTTAGAATTGTATAGTAATTGTAAATTCCTTCTTTTGTTCTGTAAACTCTTGAGGATAAAAACAATGTCTTATTTAACTCTTCTTGTTATCTATTATCTACAAGCATATACACATTGATTTTCACATAACAGATAATCAATAAACGAATGATGTAGTAATTTCTTGGTTTAGTAACCTAGTAATTTCTAGTAATTTAATAACTTAGTAATTTCTAGGTTTTCTTCCTGGTTTCTGGCAAGCCCAGGGAGAAGTAGAAAAGCCTTCAATCAGAGTTGCAGTTGTTTCATTAATAGTAACTTCCAATTTGGCTCGTTATGATAATACTAAATTTCCTAATTAGTTTTCAGTATATATTTAGACAGCTGGTAATGAAATACCAGTTGAAAAGCATGACCATTTCTATGACTTCAAAAGACTCAGCATGTCTTGTAAGAAAGAAAGCATTAGTTGAGCTAGTCTGATTTTTGACCACACTGTAATTTATGCCAATAGAAAATATGCATTGACACACTGATCTGCTGCTAAGTGCTGAGGTCAGTTGTGCATTTTATAGTTCAGCTGCATAGAAAGAATTTTATTGCTTTTCACAGCCATGCTGCAGTAAAAAGGGTTTTTTATGATGTCACAGAAAATTAATTGAGGTACGTTGCGTAGAAACTGAAAAAGGTCATATGTGGAATATAACTGACACCCCATAACCCCTATTACTGATTCCTAAAATGCAAATTAGTATTCTTCATTTCCCTATGAGTAGCACAACTGTTCTTTAAATTGAAATTACAATTTTATTTGCTTACACCATTTAAACTTAAAGCTTAATCTATTTTTTCCAAGTTAACGTCAATTCAGCTTTAAAAACCGTACATCTGTATTCATACAAAATATTTGAAGGCTACAATTTTATTTGTATAATACATAGGAAAAAGTCAATATTTATAGCAATAGCTTATTTGATGAATTTATCTTCCTCCTTTGCTTACATCTAATCATGTGTTTTGATATATTACCCCTACAATAAAGAAATGCAGAACATATGAAAAGCTGATTTTAAACATAGATACAGTGAGATAAAGCCCAAGAAATATATATTACAAGAAATGTTATTTAATATTGCCAACAAATCTTTTTACTGTTAACAGATCATGTATAGAATTTGGCAGTATCAGACCAATTATTTCAATTTTAACATATATAATTTTCCACACGAAATGACTTATGTCTGCTTTGCAAACAAAGGAAATGATAGCAAAGAGTGAATTGTGTCATATCACATTTTCCGAGAAAGGCATGATTGGCTGATTCTGCTCCAGTTCTCCAAAGCCCATTGATGTGGCCTATGGAGTCTTACAGGATAGAGAACTTTCTCTGTATTAACTTAAAAGTGAAACTAACTCTTGAATGCACTTCTGCCTGCACATAGCACAAAGTTTTTCAGCTGTGAACTCAAAGCTAATGCGGTAAAATGATATCACAATGCATGTTAAAGAGCTTTGACGGAAAACTGAGGAAACAATTCAAGTTCATTCAAGAGAGGAATAAAGGCTGGTGCGGTGGCTCACGCCTGTAACCCCAGTACTTTGGGAGGCCGAGGCGGGTGGATTACATGAGGGAGGGAGTTCGAGACCAGCCTGGACAACATAGTGAAACCCTGTCTCTACTAAAAACACAAAAATTAGCCAAGTGTGGTGGCAGGCACCTGTAATCCAAGCTACTTGGGAGGCTGAGACAGGAGAATTGCTTGAATGCGGGAGGCAGAGGTTTTGGCGAACTGAGATCATGCTACTGCACTCTAGCCTGGACAACAAAAAGCGAAACTCCAAAAAAAAAAAAAAAAAGAGAGAGAGAGAGAGAGAGACACGAATAAAGAGGCTATTCTGCAACCACTTAGAGATCTATAGTTTATATTCAGGGAAGATAAATTATGCTTATACAGTGTGGTATTTGCTTTATTACAGTTACCCACAAATGACAGATTCACATCATTTCTTATATTCAAATACCTAAATCTTTTCACCTGCCAATGTCTCTCAAATTTTAATGTGCATATGAATCACCTGGAGTCTTGTAAAAATGCATTTTCATTCAGCAGGTCTGGGGTGTGGCATGGAGTCTGCATTCTTTTTTTGGCGGGGGGGGAGACAGAGTCTCGCTCTGTCGCCCAGGCTGGAGCGCAGTGGCGCCATCTCGGCTGCACTGCAAGCTCCGCCTCCCGGGTTCACGCCATTCTCCTGCCTCGGCCTCCTGAGTAGCTGGGACTACAGGCGCCCGCCACCGCGCCCGGCTAATTTTTGTATTTTTAGTAGAGACGGGGTTTCACCGTGGTCTCGATCTCCTGACCTTGTGATCCGCCCACCTCGGCCTCCCAAAGTGCTGGGATTACAGGCGTGAGCCACCGCGCCCGGCCGGAGTCTGCATTCTTAACAATCTTCCAGGTGATGCTGATACTGCCAGTTTCAAGATCTCACTTTGAGTAGCAAGACTCTAGAAAACAAATGATGTACTTTTTGCCTTATGGATGTAACTTACTGCTCAATACCATGGTTCACAATTCCATCTACGCTAGAGCTTTTTTTATACGTAAAGTTTTTCAGGCTCCAATTCAGGCCTTCCAAATAAGAATTTTCAAGGTGAGTGTCTCTATATCTGTTTTTTGTTTGACACTCCACAAATCTTTTGTATACACAGAGTTAAGAATTACTCAAACATATTCAAATTCATGATTCAGAATAAAAAATTGTTATTTTGTGATTTTTCTGTGTGAGTTAAAGGTTGCATGGCATATGACTATGTTAATATTAGCAGTGTATGTTAGTAATGTACATACGTATTTCTGTGCAACCTGGCTCAACATATATTACTGAAAATGGCAACAATGGAAATGAGAGAATTTTAGCATAATGATCAAACACATAGTGTACATCCAGGGTCTCTTTAAAATAGCTTTTGCATCACTGCAGGATTATTAAGCATGGTTCCATTGGGGAGTACACATATTCAGATATAAATTCCTGTTCTAGAACCTGGATAAAACCATCGCATAGATTATCATGCATAATAGATTTCTGAATTCTGTTTTGATCGCACACCTAATATTTCCTGTCTAGGATATATAACTAAAAATCCTCCATAAGATATCATACTCTGAAAAACATGTCAGGGCAATTATAGAAATAAAGAAAATACCCCTTTTATCTGTAGAATTGGTATTTTTAAGTCCATCAAGGTTTTGAGTTGAACAAATATTTCATGAGTCAGAAATACACCTCGGAGGCCAAGACAGGAAAATAACTTGAACCCGGGACGCAGAGGTTACAGTGAGGCGAGATCGGCCTGGGTGACAGTGCCAGACTGTCTCAAAAATGAAAATATACATAAATAAAATAAAAATAATAAAATAAAAAATAAGAATGCTATCCTGGCATTTTGTCCCATCTCCTATGTTATCATTCATCCACAGGGTGTTTTGCGGGTTACCGTAGGTCAATTACACCACAGGTTTATGAATTTGGGAATTAATTCTAACATATGATGAATTTACACACATTTTCACAGCTTCAAAGAGAGTCATGGAGACGCTTCAGGATTTCAATTGAGCCAAAATGTATTTAGCCCAACTAGAAGAATAAGAAGATAAATATTTTCTTGCCAAAAATCTGTATTAAGGAACCTAATTATATTTTAAATTACCAGAGTAAAGGCTCAAAATTGCACACTCAGGGATAATATGTTTGTTGAAGAAGGCATTATTATAGTTCAATGGAGGAAACAAATGAATAAAGTTACGAAAGAGAATGTGATAGTTGGTATAAAAAATGCTGGAACAATAGCTGGAAAATTGAATCCTTACCAGCACTCACTATAAAGAGTAAAATTTGGCATGCATGAAATGAGATGCTACTTTACTTGTAATTTAACACTCAGTGAGTCTGTCTCAGTTCATTTCATTTCACTTTCATGGTACTTACCCTTTCTCCTTTTTTATTCCCCCTAATCTTAAAGCCACAGGCATGCTCCCTTCTTTTTGCTTGATCCTTTCTCTCTCCCTTCAGTCAGCTGCGTCCTTAATCAGTCCACCATTACCGTCACTTTTCATAAAGTTAAGAAAAAAAAAGCTTGGTTTCTTATTTTAAGGCTGAGATACGTTCATTTTATTAAAAAAGATAAAAAGAAGAAAAATATTGCCTGCCATTGCACTCCAAAGAGAGATAGCCCCTATTAATATTGTGTTATGTTTCCTTCTGGTCGTTTTAGTATACATATATGTACAAAGTTAAGATCATATTGTATATATACTTTCAATCTTGGTGATTTTACTGAACGTTATATCAGAAACGTTTTCTATCTCACAGTTTTTCAAAAGTTCATTTTAATTGCTGCTTATTATTTTGTTGTACAAATGCATTCTAATTTATATGACCAGTCGACTATATCATTTCGTTTATTGTGCTATTAAAAATAACATAGTGTGAACAGTAAAGAGCATAAATATTTTTATTTATATGATTATTTACTTAAAAATAGGTTCCTAGAAAGAAGATTGGTGGGAGAATTCTTTTTTTTAAGGCACTTGGTATTTTACTAGGTTTCTTTCCAGAAAGGATGTGCTAATTTATATCCTCATTAGCAAAATGTGAGACTTCCATATTTTTTTGATGAAAGACGTACAATTCATCCTTTTTATGGGTCAAACTAAACAAATTAGTAGGGTTACATTAATGCTAGACTTGAGGAATTATGTGAAGTGCCCTTTGTTTATCTTGCATCTCAGCAGACTGATGTACTTGTTCTAGCTTTCAGAAAGAAACACAATAAACTTGTGGAATCATGAAAGAGTATTCTGTCTTGGGTGAATTTATTTTGAAAAGTAGCTAAATTCAGCAGCAAGTCTTCTAGGAACGTATGGGAAAATCTCCAACTCTGTGGGTTTTTTTTTTTTTAATTTTTACTATCAAAGACTATGATTTCATGACACCAACCTGAATTATCCCAATTTCTTTATTGTGCAGTTCACACTTTTACAAAATCTATTTTTCTTTACTCATACTTGATATGTTAGAGCCCAGTCACAGCATTTAGTTACATGTAGTTTAGTATGTGTGATGCATTTATGCTTATATCTCCTGTAATGATTAAAAGACACTGAGGGCCAGGCACCGTGGCTCATGCCTGTACTCCAAGCACTTTGGGAGGCCAAGGCGGGTGGATCACCTGAGGTCAGGAGGTCGAGACCAGTCTGCCCAACATGGTGAAACACCGCGTCTACTAAATACACAAAAATTAGCTGGGTGTGGTGGTGGGCACCTGTAATCCCAGCTACTCAGGAGGCTAAGACAGGAGAATCACTTGAACCCAGGAAGCGGAGGTTGTAGTGAGCCAAGATCTCACCACTGTACTCCAGCCTGGGCGGCAGAATGAGACTCCACCTCAAAAAAAAAAAAAAAAAAAAAAAAAAAAACCACTGAGCAACAGAGTCCATATTTATATTTATATTTTTGTAAGTTTTGTAGAACACAAAATGGCAACTTAAAAATAGTTAAGGTAAATCCCAGGTGGGCTGAAGAATTCTGCTCAAAGAAAGAAAAGGAGAAATGTATGTAAAATACCACTGCATATGCTCATTTAAAAAATGTTATTCCAGAAATGTAGGGAGTGTTGATAAATGTTGCTTCTGAAAAGAGGGCTATGTAGCTGTCTCAGTCTTATTTGTGTTGCTATAACAGAATACAGACTGGGTAATGTATAAAGAAAATACATTTATTTCTTACAATTCTGAAGGCTAGGAAGTCCGAGGTTGAGGGATCACATCTCATTGCCTTCTAGTGAGGGTCTTGTGCTGTGTCATAACACAGTGAAAGGCATCACAGGACAAGAAAGACACTAAACTGGCTTTAATAACAGATCCACTCTCATGATAACTGACCCATTCCCATAAGAACCATTGATCAATCCATGAATACATTAATCTCTTCATGAAGGTGGAGACTTCATGACTCAAACACCTTTTAAAGCCCCCACTTTTTAACACTGTTCCCTTGATGATTAAGTTTCAACATGAGCGTCATGGGGTACAAAGATTCAAAGCATAGCAGGAGCCCTATGTTGGATAAGTATTCTTACTGAATTACTCCTGAGATGTGTTCTCAAGATGGAGCCATTATTGCATTGTTTGAACAATTCCTTGGAACAGAAAGCCTGTCCACTTCAAAATTGAAGTATAAAACCACAATTCAATGCTATATATCATAGATGACATGATTAAGAGCATATATATATATACTTTTTTTTTTTTTTTTGAGATGGAGTCTCACTCACTCTGTTTCCCAGGCTGGAGTGCAGTGGTGTGATTTGGGCTCACTGCAACCTCCGCCTCCTGATTTCAAGTGATTCACCTTCCTCAGCTTCTTGAGTAGCTGGGATTACGGACCTGGCTAATTTTTGTATTTTTAGTAGAGACAGGGTTTAACCATGTTGTCCAGGCTCGTCTCGAACTCCTGACCTCAAGTAATCCACTAACCATGGCCTCCCAAAGTGCTGGGATTACAGGTGTGAGCCACCACACCCAGCCAATAGCATATATATTAAAGATAGATTGTCGGGGATTAAATTTTTATTTTACTACTTACTAGCTGTATAAACTTGGGCAAGACACTTTCTGTCTCTGTACCTCAGTTTCTTCATCTGAAACATATGGAATAATAATAATATTTATATCATTGGGCTATTGATACGATTAAATTAGTTAACAGGTAAAAAATGTTTAGTACAGTGCCTGGTTAATATTAAGACTTTATGAATATTTACTATTATGATCATATGCCATGACCAGGATTCACTAACAGTTTTACTTTTTCTTTACATCCTAAAGTAGAAGCAGAAGACACAGTAGTATTTTTGATCTGCTTTGTTTGCTTTCTTTTTCTAATCTGGTTCCTAGACCCAACTGGGTAAGCAAAAAGCTCTCCTTCATTCCTTTCAAATCACATTTTTTTTTTTTTTTTTTGGTCAGAAAATTCACTGATTGAGACATTGGAAAGAAAGCTTCAAAGTAGAAAGTTAAGTTCTGGGACATACAAAATAACTCCAATATATATTGCCACTCTAAAATAACTTTCCTGTGTGCCCTTACCTTGAAGCACATTCTGTTTCTTTATGTTATTATTTTGCAAAGACAGTGAAACTATAAAATACCGTAATAAGATGCCTACAAAATTTAGTCACTTACAATGAGATTCTGTTATTGTGAGCTTAATAAATGACCACCAATGTTGGTAGCCCGAGTAGAAATCTGTAAGGTAGCCCAGGGTCTTGACCACACTCTCCAAATCTGCCGTGGTTGTATCCATGATGTGGTGCCACTCAGTGGTAGATGTTTACTGTGTCTAAAGTATCTATCAAGATGATGATTTTGGATCTTGTCACTGGTTGGGTTTTTAGAACAGACGCAATGATTCTAGAAGTTCACAGTCTGAGTTCCATTGCCTCCATCACACCCACACACAGACACGCACACACATACATACCCCACACATAAGTATGTAAAATCACAAAGACCCCTGTGTCAGGAAAACAGATTATTATGGCCAGAACAGTAGTAGTAAAATAATTATCTTATTGCTGGTTTCCTGAGTCCAATTTTCACAGACTACATAGTGAGAGCCAGATGTTACGTGTACATGCAGTGAGTTTGTATCACAGAAGAGGATCTTTAACATGATGAGACTCAGAGCTTATAAGGGACAACTGGAACACATGCTTTTTCTCATCTCTAGAGGGCGTGAGATACCTCATCTTTACTCTAGAATGCCAAAAATTCCCCGCCAGTGAGGTGAGGTTAAGATCTCCAGATTTATCACCCTGGCATGTAAGAAAATGTTTCCCAGGAGCTAAATTTCTAAATCACTCCAGAGCAATAAACATATTGAAATATTTTTATAGTCTTCATTTGAAACTTCCTATTAAACAAATGCATAGGTGACCCAAAACACCCTAAATCATTACCTTATAATGGAGACACAGTGGCATTTTGAGCTTGAATATGCACATTTTTCAAAAACCATGGCATTGTAGTTCTTTACTTTTTTCAATTACCATGTAAACCCTCAAATGACATAAGTATGTCATTATCAATGGTACTCTAAAAAGTTTTCTTTGAATTCTTAAGCAGTCTAAACGAAAGAATGTAAAACTGTTTTTAAATAGTCACATCTTGGAAGTAGAGTCCAAATTCTACAGGATATGTGAAAAAAAATGTGCTTCAGTGGAAGATGATATATTGTAAAGAGTACATCTTTCTGACTTATCTGATTCAGATTTAACAACAGATATATTACAACTGTGGCAATTATAAATAACTGATAAAATAAAAATAATTATTATCTGCAAATATGAAAATTATGACTCATAAAGATTCCATTTGAATGTCTTTTTCCATTGTAGAAGAAGTTAGTTTTGCCCCCATTTGTCTATTCATTTTAAAATTGTTGATCTATAAATGTGTCTGTATGATTTATTCTTCTTTGAATTAGTTGTAACATCCTACCAGTTTTTCATTAATAGGTTAAATTAGATCCTTAATATGTGTTTATTCCATGCCTATCTGAGAGTCATGGTTTTATCTTTTTTGTTAAAAAACTCTTTAATATGTAAAATATTTTAAAGGAAAAAACAGAGTTTGTTGTGTTATAATTTTTAAAATGTAATGTCAAATGAAGAGTAAAAGGAAATAATAGAAATTTAAAGGAGGGAATCATCATTGATTTCAAGAGTGGTTAAAGTGTTTAATCAGAGAGATGATACTTATAACACAATCCTTGGAGAAAAATTATGATTGGAAAGGTAGCATTACATTCCAGATGAGGGCAAAGATTGAACGACAGCATTAAGGTAGGCATTTAGATGGGATTCATGGAGCCATATAACGGATATAGAAAGCAGGCTGATGGGTGTGCTTGCATAAACAGAACATGGGAGGCATGATATTAGCTGTTGGAATGAGAGCGAAGGTACAAAAAGTCAGGATAAAAGTCATTTTGTGGGTGATGCTTGGGAAAGCAGTGATGGCCCTATGATGAAATTGCGTTTTTGCTTTAGCAGAAGTAGAACTAATTGTGAACCACTACTCATGTGAATATGAGTGAGCCAGCAAGTCATTTGTTTCCATGCTTGTCTACTTTGCTTTATACCCACTCTCTACAATATACTTGACAGGGCAAAATTTACAGTGAAATGAAAATTTATTGTTTATTAACTTAATATTTATCTTATACAAATATGCTTGGTAATTTTATTTAAAATAATAGATATTTTCATATAACCAAGTGATTCTTTCAAATCTTATTTAGATCAGCACATTAGGGTTTTTCCTTTGCAGTAAAAAATAGTATACGAAGTTTCCTATCTATTAGATGTCATATTAGATGGAGAAAGAGGAAAGTCCTGTATTTTACAATGGTTTAATTAAATTTATTTGAAGAAAACATTACCTAAAATCAGACATATTAATCACATTTCTAAATATGAGCAACAATCCACATTTAGGAATCCTGATATTAAATTCTTCACAATGTTTTCTAATTGGTGCTATGAGTCAGATTGAAATATAGTAATACTGAGAATTGTCAAAGAAACTGCATTAGTTTGTGGCATTAGAAAGCACATAACTTGAGTTTAAGCCGTGATTTACTCCCTGACTCTGTGGCACTCTGAAGAAGCTATGAAACTTCTCAGTTTCTCAATTATCTCACTAGTATATGAGAAGACAAGGACCAGAATTCTAGCTGCTTCAAAATGATAGATGAATATCTAATTCTAAAATTGAGTGACAGCATTTTGATACAATTTGATATGCTGGAAAAAGTTTTTGCCTAATATAAAATTAAACAAAGAAAGGAAGAACCACATATTGATATTCAATGTACTGCTCTATCAGGAATCAGTTTATCAGGTTTGATTCGCATGCACACGTGTGTGTGTGTTAACATCTCCTCTTGAAATGTTTATGTATCTCTTCTATGCAGTTTCTCCTCTTGGCTTATGCATTAAGTTGTTTCTACCTTGCCCTCTTAATGTACAAAACCATCTTCAGGCCGGGCACGGTGGCTCAAGCCTGTAATTCCAGCACTTTGGGAGGCCGAGACGGGCGGATCACGAGGTCAGGAGATCGAGACCATCCTGGCTAGCACGGTGAACCCCGCTCTACTAAAAAAATACAAAAAACTAGCCGGCGAGGTGATGGCGCCTGTAGTCCCAGCTACTTGGGAGGCTGAGGCAGGAGAATGGCGTAAACCTGGGAGGGCAGAGCTTGGCAGTGAGCTGAGATCCGCCACTGCACTCCAGCCTGGCGACAGAGCCGAGACTCCGCCTCAAAAAAAAAAAAAAAAAAAAACCATCTTCATTAGAGATATTCAAATAAAATGAGGGGGGCGGTTTGGCTTGGTTTTACTTATTATATATAGCAGTGCACATAAGATACAAATATTTTTAACTTCTCCAAGAGAACCTTAAAGAAAGCAAGTCACTAACATTTTGTCTTCTACTGGAAATTGGTGGTCTAACAAGAAAATATACTAAGTTATTTTTTAAGAACTTTAGTTGGTGATCACCATAGTGACCTAAACAATTTTACCTTTTCTACAGTTTATCCAAACTTTCATTCATTTTGTTGCCAAATACTTCCTGTATTCTCTATTTCCTATACACTCTCTATTAAGTTACAGCTGTCTAACTTCCACCCCCAATTCATTAAAAAATTATCAGCTTTCTTACCAAATCCAGGGAATGTTTCTGTATTTCTGAATGCGATTAACCAATCTCATTTTCCTAGAAATAATCACAATGCTTGGCTTTGATGGAATTTTAATTACCTGATTCTCATCTCTTTTGCCACTCCATCCTTTGCTTACATCTTCTCTTTCTACCACTTAATTATGAGTATGCCCTAAATTTCATACATAGTACACTATTCTTTTGTTTTGTTTTGTTTTGTTTTTAACATATATCTTAGGTTCAAGGGTACATGAGCAGGTTTGTTACACAGGTAAACTTGTGTCACGGGAATTTGTTGTACAGATTATTTCATCACCCAGGTGCTAAGCCTACTAACCATTAGTTATTTTTCCTGATCCTCTCCCTCCTCCCACCCTCCTGTTTTTGATAGGCCCCAGTGTGTGTCATTTCCCACTATGGGTCCACGTGTTCTTATTATTTAGCTCCCACTGATGATGAGAACATGTGGTATTTGGTTTTCTGTTCCTGCATTAGTTTGCTTAGGATAATGGCCTCCAGCTCCATCGATCTTGCTGCAAAGAACATGATCTCATTCTGTTTTATGACTGCATAGTATTCCATGGTGTACATGTACCACATTTTCTTTATCCAGTCTACCATTGCTGGACATTTAGATTGATTCCATGTCTTTGCTATTGTGAATAGTGCTGTGATGAACATATGCATGCATGTGTCTTTATGGTAGAACGATTTATAATCCTTCAGGTATATACCCAATAATGAGATTGCTGGGTTGAATGGTACTTCTGTTTTAAATTATTTAAGAAATCACTACACTGCTTTCCACAATGGCTTCTTTCTTATTTCTTCAACTACTGCTCCATGCAAATGATTCCCCAATTAACATATCTATGAACATGCATTGCAGTACTTCTCAGGACATATCCAAATGAATATTACACTGGTATCTCAAACTCAAAGTGTCTGAAACTGAAATTAATGGTCTAGTTAAAGTAGATCCCCTCTCTATCCAAATTATTTGTGTAACTTTCAGTTTTCTCGGTAAAAATTATGAAGCTATTTTAACTCATTTATTTCTTTTTCTTCTAAGTCCAATGTCTAACTCAGATTTTTATTTTTTTGTTTAAATATCTCTCAGATTTTCCTTTTTCTCTCTTGTTCTGCTATTCACTCTAGTCCAGGCTTTTGTAAAGTCATACTTGGATGACTGTAATGTTCTCTTTATTGTCTTCTGGCCTTGCACTCTCTTCTGACATACTGCTCTTCCCAAAGCATTATTTTCATTTTGTCATGCCTTTGATTCAAGAACTCCTGATGCAATATTTTTATTTACTTTCTTCTTCTTTTTAAAAAACATATGTTATGTATGTCCTTCTCAAAGTAGAATATGAGATAAAATTGTAATTGGATTGTGGGTAACTCAAAAGATAAACGCTTGAATGGATGGATACCCCATTCTCCATGATGTGCTTATTTCACATTGCATGCCTGTATCAAGACATCATGTGTACCCCGCAGATAGAGAACTACTATGTACCCAGAAAAATAAAAAACTTAAATTAAAAAATTTGAAAGGAGACAAAATTATCTGAATCGTCGAAGATTTTAATTACTTGGATTCTAAGTAATTATTCTGCTGCTCTAGATTTTTGCATGCCCTACTACTCTAATTCCAATTCTTTTTCATCTTGTACACCGAAACATTACCAGCTATCCAAAATAGGTCTGAAAAAGTTTTAACTTCATTGCAACTCTATTCTAGTTAAGTAGATGTGCTTTAGGGACTTAGAAGATGGTAACTAGCAGAGCACTATCGTCTCCCCAGTAGGGGGAGAATAACAACCACTGACTCATTCTGTCATCAGAGAACCAGGCACTTTAGTGCTTTCCAAGTGGTAAATACATTTTGACAATTTTTAACTTACATGCATTTATAGAAGCAGCCTGTTCTTCCCCCAGCACTGTCCTTTTTCTATCTAGTACTGAGATATGCCACTCCCCTTGTGACAGTATAACCCTGAATATAAGAATCTGAATTACATGAAAGGTTCATTAGTGTTACAGTCTGCAGAACTTAATTTGAATAAATCCAATTATATCTTGGTAATGAGACTACTAAATTTTAATGTTCTATTTAATGAGGAGTAAAATACACTCCAAAACAAACTGAACAAGTCTTTCTGACCCAGAAGTTTTTGGCGATTAATGCGGTTAATTGACTGATGTAAAAAATAGGGACAATTGTGCATTATTCAACTAATTTTTCAGGAACCTCTGGAGCAAGCCGGATGTTGAGAATAGAATGGAAAGTATTCCTACTAACCTGGGAGAGCCAGAGGAAATAAATAAGTCTCAACTATGACTGAAACACAGTTTAGGATATGGCTAGCTTGTTTGTGAAGTCACAAAATCATATGGTAAAAATGTAAGTGTTTTGGGGGTGTGCTTGGTTGGAGTCGGGTGCTGATACACAGTGGGTTGCCTGACTTCCTACTATTTTTTGATTTCTCATCAAGACTCAGTATGCACATCTGTTTCAACTAATCTTTCCCTTGAAAAGGGAAATGAAAATAGATTAGTTATAAGCCAAGATATCTTCTTTTAGAGATAATGGAATTTAATTCTTTCAGTGAACTCATTACTTTCACTACATCCAGGAAAATGTTAACAAACAAAAAAGAATACCTGGAACATATGATTAAATATGTATGGTACAAAGGGTGTTACCTAGGGTTTGAATTACTTTATGAAGTAATTTAAATATGTGTTTTTAGTCTACTATGCTGTTATTGTAAATTGTTTAGGTACTTGAATTATTGCTCATTTTATACTTAACAGTTAATGTGGGTTGTAACAGCTTTTCTCAAGTTAATAAAAACATTTGGACTTTGTATTATATTTTAAAATTTTGGAGTATTTTTAAGAAAATAACCCATGTGTTCACCTAACAATGATTTCTGCATTTTCTTTACTCTGTAGTTGTTAGTTTATAGCTGCCTGTGCTTGTATTCTACAAGGTAAAAGGGTATTCAAATAGCAATATGAAGATGATCAAATTAGCTCTTGGAACATGAGCATTGCCATATATTGACTCTGCTTCTCTGTGGTATTTTTTTGTTTTGACAGAATAGAACAAAATTTCCTGCTAAAGTACATTTAATCTAGTTAGAATGAAATTTCTGAAAATAAATATGAATACATTAAGAATTCATATATCATTTATACTTACTCATAATTTCCCATTTAAAATATCAAATTGTATTGAGTTTTTTAGAATTCCATGTAGTCATGGTACTATACAATATGATGTGTGAAAAGTATGAAAGAGTAATTAGAATAAGACATTGAGGTTATTATTCCCCTTCTATATTGAATAACATCAGTTTCAGTTGCTGTATGAGCTAACTCCATTAACATTAATTTTAAACTAGTATGTAATAATACAGGTCAAGGTAAGGCAGAAATAACTGCAAAAAAGTATATACAATTTGTGCTAATTGAATACCAATCAAAGGCATACATGCCAATCTAGTCCTGAAGAATATTCCATTTACATAATGGTTTGTTGAAGGCAGCAGTTTTGAGGATAGATTAAAAATAATATGTGAAATCAGGTTTCCATTGCTAGGTTTGCTAATGCAAACTTGAAAGAGGGTGAAAAGGATGGCATGCTACAATCTTGGTTTGAGATGTTCCCATTCACTTTGTCCATTTAAATTCACATTTTATAGTAATTTATTATAGATTACTTTTTCTTCAAAAATCTGGAATGTTGCTTTTCCCAAATCATGATGAACTGGTAATAAAACAAGTAATCACGAGTGTCATTGCTCTTTGGATCTGAGGGTTTTCTTTCAAGACTGAATTGTAGTAAAATCTTTGGTTTGAACTTCATTCAATTTAGTAATTATTTGCCACTATTCATTGTGGATACTCAAAATAATGAACAAGCAGTACAGTCTAAGCACCAACTAATTGAAGCAGATACTATAAACAATCAGTGCTGGTATCAGAGTGTTCTAACAGAATATTATACTTGCCAGTTTTACTAAATTGTATTGTAGTGACAGCTCTATAGCAAAACACTAAACCTTCCACATTCTACTCTCTACCATTGACACACTCTGTTCACTCCCATTCTTAACTGTTTGCGATTTTGTTCCTACAACATTTGAGTCCTCTTCTAACTTTTATCACAAATGTTTTGCCTCATTTCAACTACAGTAGAGCCATATTTGGGCATTTTTTGTCTCCTTATCTTGGTAACATTAAATACAATATATATAATATTATATGTGTATGTGTGTGTGTGTATGTGTGTGTGTGTGTGTATACACATGCTACAGTTTAGATATTTGCCATCCACCAAACTTCATGTTGAAATTCGATACCCAGTGTTGGAGGCGGGGCCTAATGGGAGGCATTTAGGTCATGGAGACAGATCCTTCATGAATGTCTTGGTTCTGTCTTCATGGTAATGAGTGAGCTGTAGCTCCTAATTCCAGCAAGAGCTGGCTGCAAAAAAAAAAAAAAAAAAAAAAAAAAAAAAGAGCCTGGCATCTCCCTGCCACCTCTTTGCTACTTCTGCACATGCTGGTTCCCGTTCACCTTCCACTATGTATTGATGCAGCTTGAGGCCCCCATCAAAGCAGATCTTGTCTTGCTTCTTCTTAAGTCTGCAGAATCATGAGCCAAATAAACCTCTTTTCTTTATAAATTGCCCAGACTTATGTATTTCTTCCTAGTAATAATAATAATAAAAAAAACTAAGAAAAAAGATTTACACAGAGTAAAAAATAAGATGAAAGTTTTAAAAAGATGTAATTTAAAAATGTGTTGGCTATAAGAAGCATAATGTGCACTTACTGAGGCTTAAATAAGAGGGTTTTTTTTTCCCCCCAAATAACTAGTTTTCAGAGAATAAAATGCAGGCACTGGTTTAGTATCTTAACGAGGTCAGGGTTTTGAACAGTTAGCTCTGACATTTTCTTGGCTTTTTCTCATTAAACCATAATATATTGTCAATGACTGTATCAACTACATTTCATAAAAATATACCCAAAGGCACAAAAGAGGCAGCGTCGTGGAGTAGAATTTTTCTCCCACGCCCATCTTGTATCTGAAAGGGAAGCACTCCACGTCAGAAAAACTATCCTTATATTTTATAGGGCAGAACTGGATCACACGTCTGTCTGTAAGCATGTGCCCATTTTCCTAGAGATCAAGGAATTTTTACCTGATACTGAGAGAGCCAGGGGGGAAGGGGAGGGGGATTCCCTGGACAATCCCTGGAGAAACTTC
This sequence comes from Papio anubis, assembly GCF_008728515.1. Classification (NCBI taxonomy): domain Eukaryota; kingdom Metazoa; phylum Chordata; class Mammalia; order Primates; family Cercopithecidae; genus Papio; species Papio anubis. The sequence goes on from NC_044996.1 coordinate 65,049,976, forward strand.
AACTAGCCTGCGCAGTGGGAATGTGCACTGGGGTCTGGAGCCACAGGGCTTCAGGCCATTTGCAGCAGGGAGGAGCCTGGCCCTTCCTCTTCCTGTGTGGAAACTGGAATTCAATCTGTTTGGTGGGAAGCACTCTAGCAGGGACTCTGGCCTTGCAAGAGTCTCTGTTTCCCCCTTTTCTTCCTTTTCATCCAATAAAACCCTGTTTTACTCGCCGTTCAAATTGTCTGCGAGCCTGACTTTTCGTGGCTGTGGGACAAAGAACCCCATCTTTAGCTGAACTAAGGAAAAGTCCTGCAACCTTTTTAGCGCCCAACGTGGAGGTCGAGAAACGGTTAGTGAAATGGGTACTCAAAACCTCTCGGTGTCACTTTTCAGCTTTTTCATCCTTGGACTTCTGAGCTTATGGTAAACTGCACCCCCACGCTCTGTTGCTCCTGGGGATCTGGAACCAACCCATCCTTTCCATGACCTTTTCTGTTCCTTTTCGGGAGGGATGGCAAGCAGTGATTCCCCTCCACCCTCCCCTCCTTGCCGGAGCTGGGACGCATGGCCCAAGGTGCTGTGGGCGGCTGGCTGGCGTTTTCTGCCATGCACCAATGGAGTCTCCTCCTCCCAGCATCAGGGAGGTTAGCTCCAACCCACATCAAATAAACTTGTCTACCCAGGGAGGAACCACTTGCATTAGAATACGAGATTCTTCCCCAGGCATTTTTATTTTTTTTTAATTATTTATTTATTTATTTATTTTTTTTTTTTTGAGACGGAGTCTGGCTCTGTCGCCCGGGCTGGAGTGCAGTGGCCGGATCTCAGCTCACTGCAAGCTCCGCCTCCCGGGTTTACGCCATTCTCCTGCCTCAGCCTCCCGAGTAGCTGGGACTACAGGCGCCCGCCACCTTGCCCGGCTAGTTTTTTGTATTTTTTAGTAGAGACGGGGTTTCACCGTGTTAGCCAGGATGGTCTCGATCTTCTGACCTCGTGATCCGCCCCTCTCGGCCTCCCAAAGTGCTGGGATTACAGGCTTGAGCCACCGCGCCCGGCCCCCCAGGCATTTTTAAACTGTTTCTTTTTCTTTCCTCTTTTCCACCCTGTCAGCAGTTAATCTTTAAAGTTTTTTTTTTTTTTTTTTTCTTTCTAGAAAATGCTTTACTAGGCCAGGCCCCCTAGCTATCACTGTATATAGTCTCTGTAAAGCTTTAATTGTGAAAAAGTATTTGTGGGGCTAGTCTTGGGCTGCGGCCCATCCGGTGTACTTTGCATGTCTGTATGGTTTGTGCTGCAAGTCTCCATCTTGTTTTATATCCTGGAGGCATGGCCGGTAACCACTTGGCAAGGCTTTGTTTAGCAATCCTATCTTAGGGGATGAGCCCTCTCTGGTTCAATATCTGCATATTTTCCCAGCTCGGTCTCTTAAAGGGCCCTACCCAGTGACTGAGTATTCTTCTGCCTCTCAGTGTCTGTATTGTCTGTAAAAAGAGCTCTAATTAATTTGGCCTAAAGAAACACAAGAACATGCATATAATATTTTTTAAATGGCATATAAAATCGGTGTTACATTTCAGTTCATGTGACTTTATTCTCTAAGAAATGAAACCAACTCTTAATACTATTGGTAAAATGCAGGTCAGATGCAAGATTTGCGAAGTGTTTTGAGGTTACAAAATGCTTTTTGAGTTTTGAGAACTATTTGACTTGCATGCTTCACAATTGATAAGGCCTGGGGACATATGGAACTAACCACACCCTTAACTCCCTTAACTAAGAAGGCAAACCTTGGCTGCAGTTAGCACACAATTAAAGCAACTTACCAAGTTTTACCTTAAAGTTAAAACTTGCTAGGACTTAATTGAAACTACTAGAAATAGATTTACATGCAAGGTGTATAAGAACAGTAAAATGTGTTTTCTAGTAAAAGGTTATAAGAAGGCATGGAAATATAAACTTTTGCCTTGGGTTAAAGGACTGTTTTGAGTTAAATTAGGAAAAAGCTGAAGGTTCAAAGAAGTGGTGGAAGAATTGTGGGAATTAATCTTGTAGAAAAGGTTCTCTGTGTGAACATATTGACTAAATTCAAATCAGGGTATTATATGGTTTTTCCGTACATTGAGCATTGAAATAAAAGCATCACAAGGTTTTCTTAAGGCGCTAATCTGCTCTTTGGCAAAATTTGTAAAGGGTTATAAAAGCTTTTTTCTTCTTTAAAACCTCTGGGTCATCATTTTGGCAAAATAACTAACTTACTGTAATCTGGATTCCATTTCATAACATTAAGTGTTTTAAACCTTGAACATTTAACAGCCCTCCCAAAATCAAACGTCAGTTTCAAAATTATCTTCCCTGGCACTTGGCTTTTCGAATACTTCAGAGGGCCCCTGAAGTGTCCAGAAAAAAGAGGTAAACAGGATTATTTGATGTGTTTAGGTACATGGGATTGCCAAAATGATACTCAGTCTTCTTTAGGTTATATCTTGGTGAGTAATGCTAATATATGTTCCAAAATTATATGGGATTTATAAAATTCCAATGTCTGAGTGTATGCTATCAATCATAATTAAGGTTGTTGTGTTAAGTTACTGTAAACCGTGGAGATAACCAAACTTCTTTGAATCATGTTTCTGACTATAACTGCTCTGGACATTTTCATATTCACGGAGAATTGTTGTCTTGTTTGAATCCTTTTCAAAGATGGCTTATAATTAGCTGTAGAACTTTAACAAGTGTTCTCCAATGCAGGCTTCTGATAACTTTAGAGATTGTAACATTGGAATAAGGAAAATGTACAGGATTCTAAAAGAACTAAAATACGAATATCAAGCAAAACAAGAGTTAACTAAATGGGCTGAACTCAAGAAGCTGAAGCAAATCTTTTTGACTTTTGCTTGCAATATTGCTGATCCTTGTTTTTTTTCAGATTCAAGTAAGCTTATTTTGAAATATTAAAACCTTTAATAATTAAGAAAGGTGTTCACTATTGTGACTTTGTTTCTCTCTGCCTGGTTCCTCTATAATTTGGAAACTATGTGAGTATTCTTATGGCAATACAGTTGTTCACATCACTGCAATAATGATCCATTTTTCTTTTGAAATGGAACTCAGTTGGAGAAAGTGGTTATTTTACCAATGCTTTGACTGGAAGGGTATGCTTCCCTTTAAGGAGTCAGTCTCAACTTGCAGAGTCAATAAAAGCCCAGTGGGGAAACTAGCCTGAAACTCTTGTCTACACAGCCCCTGTACAGTGTTCCTGACCTGTTGTCAGTAAAGAATGTCAATTTCTAATAGGTCCGGGAGTTCCAAGTTTATGATGGGACCTTAAGAGGAAAGGATAAACCAACTCACAGGTATTTGAGGATACAAACCCATGGCTGGGCTCAGATTTAAAAGGACTTTTCTGAGATTCTTTGTGGAACAAACTTCATCAAAGCCAATCCAAAAGGCCTATGTAGAAATAATTATTCTTGCTGCCCTTAATGCAAATAATCAGGCCAAGTATAATACTAAAGTCTATTTTGCAAACCATTCAGTGCGATGATGATTTTTTTTTTTTTTTTTTTAGCAAAAATGAGGACTGGAAAGAGAGAAAATATGTTCCAAAACTACTCATACATTTGTCATTAAATTTTAAACTCATTAGCTGTTTTAAAGTTTTTGTCTATATTTTTAGACTAACCCTGCTTGTTGCTGTGAATCAACAAACAATTTCCAGCTGCAGCTCAGAAAGAACAAAAGGGATGGGTAATGTAGAAATCTGGATCAATATTCTAGTTCTGAGCAATTATCCTGCAAATCCTGCCAGATGATGGTAATAAATAGGATACCCATCACTTGGAGGTTTCCTTTTTGGGAAAGTGAGACCAAGGGAACTAACCAAAGCCAAGCACCAGGCACCCAAATCCTAGCGAGCATAGCTATAGCCACAAGTTATCTGAGTGTGTCACATGACATCCTTTCCTCTCCCTTGTTGGAAGAGGACTAAATTCCACACTTCCGGCTTAGCATTTAGCATTCAGCCCATGCAACCCCCTCTAGACACATTTTTGTCCCAAACTTAATCCCAAACTTCAGATCAAAGCCCTAGGAAGGAAAACTGGATCTGAGTGATCTAGAGGCAAATGATAACAGAAGTTAAAAGGCAGAGGACAGGTGAGCGTGGCTGATTCCTGCCGATTATGCCAAGCCCAGGCTTCTCGTTTCATGGATGACGGCCACGTTAGTATCCATGGCATAAATGAGGTCTAGGGAACTCCAAGGCTACTGACATCAGGGGAGATGGGGGGTACATGGGTAAGAGTGGATGATTCCCACCCCTAAGCCCCCCCTGCTTCATGGGTGCAAGTTGCTTTGACATCCATAGTGGCACCTGCCAAGGTCACTGGAACTCAGGGGTGCAAGGATGGAAAAGAGAAAGAGGACACTTTTCCCTCTCTCCCTCACTTACCCCTGGGTATCTACAAGGAAGAGAAGGGATCCAGGGATGCCTGCTCGCCTCTTCTCGATGGGTAACCATTCATCTTCAGTCTGTACCCCTTTCCAATGCATCCTGAACCGCTGGGACTCTTTTCAAAGGCACCTTCTTTTTTTCTTTCTCTTCCTTGTTTCTCTCTTCACAGATAGGTAATTGTGTCTCCATGCTCTGAGGACACTCCCCTCGGATGCATCCTCAGAACTGGAAAGAGTTCATTTGGTAAACCTTAAACTGGTTGGCTTAGGATTGGGCTCAGGGGAAGGGAACCCGGAAGCTCAACATGCCGGCAATAGGGTCAAGTTTTTTTATACCAGTCAGGCTTTTGGCCTCCCTCTCCCTGTGCAAACTGGTAAAAGGCCTTGGAATTTTTAAGCTGTCCTTACCCCTCCCCTTGTTTCATTTAGAAACATGTTTTCTAGTAACTCGATTTGTCTGTTCTTGCCTTCAGGCCATCACACTCCAAATGGTCCTGCAGCTGGAGCCTCTGATGATGGCCCCTTCTGCCGGGAACGTTAAATAGGCCTCTGATGAACTGACTGCCAGTTCCCCCAAACAGCGCCACCTATCAGCAGGAATCAGTTGAAATCAGTCCTCATCCTTATCCTTAATCTAATGGCAGTTAGATGTACCTCTTTAGAGGGGAATGAGACAGCCAGGTGGGAGGGGATCCCAGGAGTGACTCCTGCCAGCCTGTGCACTGGGAATGCACACTGAGGTGGTGCCACAGAGCTTCAGGCCGTTCGCGGTGGGGAGGAGCCCTGACCCTTTTTCCTGCATGGAAACTGGAATTCAATCTGCTGGGCGGGAAGTGCTCTAGCAGGGACTCTGGCCTTGTAAGAGTCCCTGTTTCCCATTTTCTTCCTTTTCACACAATAAAACCCTGTCTTACTCATCATTCAAAATGTCTGCGAACCTGAATTGTTGTGTGGCTATGGGACAAAGAACCCCATCTTTAGCTGAACTAAAAAATATCCTGCAACAATACCTTTCAGGAAGAAAAATGAGGGAATAGTTTTCGAGCAGACAACCGTTTGTGCCACAGATAATACAAGGAGAATGTATACACACCCACACTCACACACACTTTTATACACTTTCTTTAATATCTCCTTTTTATTCTTAGAAACTTATCAAAGCCTCTGAGTCAACATGCATAGTCAAAAATAGGTTATTGAGATAATATTTATTAAATGAAAAGAAAGTTCATGAATTTTTTAATCTACTTCAGGTTTTTATCCACAGGCTGCCTTCCAAGTTTTTAGCCTTCTTTCACAATTTGATTTGTCAGTCATCAAAATGTAGATGCTGTACATGTTTATTATTTATTTTATATTGTCTGCATGAGTGAAGTATTTTTTTTAAATTAATGCAAATGTAGATATGGAAACTTTCTTCCAAGATAATGAGTTTCCCTTTGGTTAGAAAATGCTAACATTAAAATGGGGTTTGACCTTTGTCTCCCTGTGCTGCAAAAGGAGCTTTGCTCCCATGTTTACTGCTACATCTCCTACTCTTCAGAAGTCCCTAGATTACTCTACAACAGGCTCTGTGGCCCTGTGACCTGCAAGTACTGGGAGATCTGTAGGAAAAATGCAGGGACATGCCAGAAGCTGGGAAATAAGACTGTCATCATTCAGGGATGTGGTCATAAAATTCTCTCTGGAGGAATAGACATTTCTGGACCCTGTTTAGTGAAATTTTATAGGGATGTGATGTTACAAAACTACAGAAATCTGGTCTCAAGAACAGCCAAGATGACTGAGTAGATGTAGCCAAGAATATCTTCTTTCCACTCAGCGACCAAGCCCCCAAGAAGACCAGCACGCTAGAGCAAATCGTTGGAAGAAAGGCATTGAGAGTGGACAGAGGGAAGACACAAATGCAGGGATGAAGGCGGAGGAAGCCAGAAACCTTGCGTGGGATTTCCAGGTACCAAGACTAGTTCCTGCCCCCAGGTTGTTCCGGGGGACGGGGTGAGATGAATAGGCATGAAGTGACCCATCATCACCAAGGACCACCATAGTCCTAGCTACAGAAGACCCCATGACCCCCACAGACAATTGAGCTGGCAGAGAGCTGCTTGGAGAGTTGGCAGGGATGAGATTTCAGCCTGTGCAGAGCCCAGAGCATTTGGCATGGAGACAGCTGTCGTGGAGCATAGCTGTTGTTACCCATGTCCCCAAATTTACCATGCTCTTGGCCTTTGTTGACTGTTGGACCTGGACACAACAGGGTTATCTTGCTGTGGGATGGGACCAGTCTGAACGCACCACCGTCTGCTGTTCTCTCCCAGAGTCCTTGCCTAGCCACACCGCTTGTGACACAATCTCTGCTGCCCAACTGAGGTGTTTTCCAAGGGTCACTGCTATAGTTCCTTTGCAGGTAGACCCCACATTACCATTGGAGAGCTTCTGCCCCACCAGTGCACACCTGTCCCCAATGTCCCTCCACTGCTTTGCTGGCACACATTCCCACAAAACGTCACCTCACTGCATCTGAAAATTGTTTTTCAAATTTTATTTTTTGAGACACATATTCTGTCTTTCATGGTATAACTTTCTTTTCGGACCTGTCTCAGATTTTCTGGTTTCACATACTAAAACATATCAAATTAAAAACACCAACGAGTACCAAATATTTATGAAAACGTCGATAATGAAACTACAGCATGCCTTGCTGGTGGACGTGAAAAATTTTGGAGTCACTTCTGCAAAGGTTTCACAGGTCCTTGTAGAGTTAAACATATACCTACCCTATGACCCAACAATTTACTCATAGTTATTTACTTTGATCAATAAATCATAGAAAGGAGTACTACTATGCAAAAAAGAAACTATTAATATTTACTTTAAAAATTGATGAATGTAAAGAAATGCTAAGTGAAAGAAGCCAGATCAAAATTGTATACATTGTATAAATAGGCCTTTATCAAGTTTAGGAGTAGGCAAAATTTATTCTTGTTATTAGAAATAATAATGTTTGCCTATGGGTACTGTAATTGACTAGAAGTGGGCTTGGAGAAGCTTCCTGGAGTGATGGAAATGTTCTATATCTTGATTAAGATTATGTCTACATGGGTATATAAATTTTTTAAAAAACATTTAACTTATACACGTATGTCTGCATTTCACTTTGTTTAAATTTTAACTAAGATAAAAAAAACAGTTATCAGATATTAGAAACATATTTAGTCCCCATCTTGATAAGACCTCTTTGTTGTTGTCTTAAATTTGTATCCTTTGTTTTGCAAATTTTTTCTATAATTCTATAAGAATGGCATTGGACTAGTGTCAGATAATATGTATTTTCATCCTATCATACTAGTTTAATGATCTTCAATAATTACAAAGTTTTCAACATCCATGGGATTATTAAAACTGAGAAACACTGTAAGGTACATAAAAAAGGTTAAACTGACTTAGAATATTCCCATAGCATGACTTGCAGGCCTTATGTATAAAGGGTTCTCTTTGATGAATAAATGAAATTTTTAATCCCTCAATAATGCAAATGAAAGCTTTCAACTTACTTTGCCTTTCATCCAGACTTAGAACATTTGTCCAGAGCCTTATGGAAGTTTATCTTACTCTTGGCTCACACCCAGAGGTAATTGACTAAGGCATTTCGAATGAAGCATCCTTTAGACATCCAAACTATCTTGATAACCCATATAACTCTATGTGTACACCATTTCCTCTTGATAAAATCACTCAATTTATAAGAAAAGATTAGATGATGATATTAGAGTGAGAATAATGTCATTGACATTTTGAGATTTTATTCTTTCATGAGGCAAAATGATACGGCTCTGTAGAAACTGCCTTCTTTGAAGTAGTATAGTTAATGATAGCACTGAATAGGTATCAACAGTAGACAAAATCCTCTTAGGAAATTGCAGCCAGACAACAAACAAACAAGTTCATTGTGGCTATAGTCACCCACTTTTGAAGAAGTAGGAAACATTTTCTACTTCATTATTCCTTTCACATATTCTTAGGAAAATCTATTTTATTCAATCACAGCAAAGAACACCTCCAGCTGGTGATAAATTTTTTGAACAGCTTCTTAGTATAACAAGCCCCATGTGACCTGATGCAGTGTGTTATTCAGGCAGACTAGAATTTTTCCATATGGAAAATGTCTTTATTGTCAGTTTCCTTGTTAAATCAAATACAAAAGCTGTTTTGGAGCCATTCTATTCTGTTGTAACTAGGTCTACCTGTATAGCACTTACATAATCTATAGAAATATTAACACTTTGTATATATATTGTTATGATTTTCCATCCTGTTTTTATGAAGTTATAAAGAACTGAAAGATTCTTTTGCTAGAAAACACTGTATGATGTGAAATTTGCAAAAATACTTTATACATCAAAATAGTCAGGTAAAAAGTTCTAAGTAGAATGACAAACACAATTTAAATCAATCTCAGGGTTAGATCATTTGCTGTTGGAGACAATGCAAATATTTGCAAATTACTTTCCTTAGAATATTTTGCTCTTTCTCACCCTTTTTGTTCCAGAAGTTAAAAAAAATTGTAAGATCACCATTTTTTAATTTATATCACATTTCTCTTAATCTCATCTCTAAATTCCTTTTACTTCCATTTAAACTGTCACCTGCATCTCAAACGAAGCTTTGCTAGCTCATAAGAAGCTCTTTTATTTTCAAGTCTAATAGTCTCAAGAGTAATCCCAAAGCCATTATCAAAAATATACATATTTAGAAGGGCTGGCTATTAAAGGAACATTGGAATCTCAATTTTACTTTGATATAAATGGAAGGACATGGTTGTTTTTTTAAATATTCTTCTAAGAACATTCTTTATAATAATTTTGCTTTCATCAACTTTCAATTTTGTCACTTTTCTTTTTCCAGAAAATCCTTTTCAGTTAAAATACAACCTAGAAGTGAGAAATAGAGTCACTTCCAGCTTAAATAGCTTTTCCTAACCTGTTCCTTAGTGCTAAGTTGCATAACTAATTTTCACATATTTACGTAGTACACTTAACACATATTTAGACACTCAAAGATACACAGTGCAAATAAAACTACTACTCCTACTACTATGTATTATTATGATAGTATCTAACATTGAGAGCTCACCTGTGTCTGAAACCTCATGTTTTTAAAAAAATTATGAGATAGATGTCATTATTACCCCCATAACGTCACACAGATAGTAAGAAATAGATTCAATCCCAGGCTTATGTGACTCCAGCACATGTGTTCTTAGGCAGACATGAGAAAAATGGCTGTTTTATTCACTATTGCATCTCCCAGTGCCTATGATGAATAGTAGGTTTTCAATAAATACTTGATGAATGAGTGACTGATAACTGCCCTGAAACAACTTACAGATTATTTGGAAAGAGGTGTCATATACAGTATATATCATACAAAAAGTTATATAAGGAATCACAAGTTAACTATCACACATTGTTTGAAAACCATATTTTAAAATATTCCTAAAATTTGAGATTTTGTGAAGAGTTGTTCTGGTATTTTTTGGTAGCCAGGAAGAATGGTTGGGAAAGGAAGTTTTCCTTGGGTCTAAATGGATGACAGTCTTTATTAAAAGTTGATTAGCCAACTTAGGGAGGAAAGCAATGTAAAAATAAAAGACGTCCACATATGTAGTCCATGAGGATGAGTAAACAAAATAAAAAAATCAGTACAAATAGCTGTGAATGTGATACCCTTCTATTAAATGAGATAATCAGTCTCCATTTAAAAACTTTCAAAATATCTTGTCTAATTCAATAAGTACAACTATATATTTTTGCTGTACAGAATATTTTTAAATTTTCTTTTACTACACTTATATACTCTTCTCAAATTCATAGAAGCCTTTCTAAAGCTATGCTTTTCTGGATTACATACCAAACATTGAAAACTAATGTTTCTGAAATATACTTTCCCTGTTTATATAATGTCTTCCAGACAATTTATATTCAGTTTTCACCTAAGATTTGATCCAAGTTATTTCCAATTATGTTAAATATGTCATGTTGAAACAAGAAATTTCTCTGCAGAAGGCTTAATTTGACTCAATCTTTGGTGCAGAAAGATTATTTATAGTAATGTTTTGACTTAAATCCGTATGTGAAAAATAAGCTGTAAAGACAGAGGGAAAGTGGAAGCAAAAAACTATAGAAACATTTTATAACTTTTTTCTAAAGTCAGGTCAATATCATTATTTTTAACAGTTTTTTTGCATTATGACCAGGTTTTAATAATTAAAATTAAAGAAATGAAAAACACAAAAATCAAATAAGGACCTAGATAATGATGCAGGAACATCAACATAAAATAAGTTACAACAAAACATTGTATTAAAATGGAAAAAAGAACCTATATATCCTTACAAGACCCCAGAAATGTTCAGAACCTGGAGGAAGCATTTATAGTAAAAGCGAAGAGTAGAAAATAGAAAGATTCTTAGAAACTCTATTATGAGAACACATCTTCCAGCAATACAATGGAGTATGGTAAGAAAGGACAAGACATTGGGTTCATTAAGATATGATGTTCAAAGTATTTATCAACAAGGAATTGCAAGGCTAATGAGAATGGATTCTCAACCAATGAAGGGGGAGCTGGCTACTCTATTGTACAGGTTTGTACCAGCTAAATATCAGTTCTGGGTTTAGGAACTATTGAGTCTCATTCAAGGAGTGTCAAGAATAGCCCCATGGTAGCAGCTCTATGACCAGCTTAGAAAAAATCTGTCCATATAAAGGAAGACTGGTGGAAGCCTCTGGAAAAAGATGTTCAGGAAAATTAAACTCAGTAGAGAAGATGCTATGGTAAATAATATGATGGAGCATCTGGACTAAAATAAGGATATCTGGAAAACTATGAAACGCAAGAAACAGCCAAAAATAACCTAAAGAAATAAAAAATGTAAATATATCTGATAATCATCTATATCCAGCAAGTAATGTTGGCATCATAATTATATGCATGCTGTTTAATAATTTAAGTAATATTGTGCTCTCTCTATATGTTATATAGATAGACACATATGTGTGTATAAACACATATATACAAACAAGGAGATGAAGGACACTAAGAAAGAGAGGAGGTACAAGACAGCTAAATCTTCATTTATTATAATAGAAAGTCAATAATGCTACCTGGAAATAACTAAAAGAGCATAATTGAATTGTTTGTAACACAGAGAATAAATGCTTTAGGGAATGGATACCCTATTTTGCATGATATGATTGTTATTCATTGCATGCCTTTATCAAAACATTTCACGTACTTCATAAATATATACACCTATTATGTACCCACAAAAATTAAAATAAAAAATTTTAAGAAGACTATCTGAAAATGTTTAAAATTGATGAACCAAGAAAAGGCTTTTTTATATGTGTATTGCTTAGAAATATGGACATCATTATTAGATGAAACAACTACAAAAAACTAGAAGTATTTGCCTTTGGAGAGCAAGAAACTACTATATTTCATTAAAAGTTATGTTTATAATTTATCTAGACACATTCTACCTCACATAAAAAAAAAAAGAAAGAAAACCAAAACAAACCAAACCAAACAAAAAATTAGCAAAAGAATAAAACAGACTCTTTTACAGGAGTGAAAAGCAACAGCTCATTGAAAAGCATTACTCTGTGGAAACCGAAATGGCCAGGGCAATTCTCTTTCATTTTCCCCCAGTCCCACTAACCATATATATATATAGAGAGAGAGAGGTATTCATAAATCTGAGTGCCTCTTAAAAGAAGAGATACAGGTGGTAGAAGTGACTGTGCTCTCTGGGCATTAGGCAGGTGCCAAGGTAAATGTCCTCAGTATACAAACTGACAATATTAAAATTAATTTGAGCACTGTGTTTCTGGAAAACAATGACAGTTTAAAAACCTTTCCCCCTTTTGTATTTCCAGAAATGGCTTACTGCAAAGAATCATACTTACTCCTGTAATTTAGATAAGACTCTAGATACCCCACTTATTTATGACACGGATAGACAATTACCTTTCAAATTTTCAGTATTTGCCTCATTGCACCTACTATGCACCCCAAAAATTAAAATTATAAATAAACAAAAGCAAAATAATAAGTCTTCTAATAAAGATATACAGAAGTTAATCTTCAAAGAAGATTGTATCTTGTTCCTCACTGAGCTAAGCTATATGATATTTCTGCAACCACAGAGCTCAAAATAATAATAGCTAACATTTACTGAGTTCTGAAAATTGCTGAGATGCTATTTACTTATTAGTTAATGCTTGCAACAATAATATGAGATAGGTACTATTATTAACGTCTTCTCACAGATAAGCAAAATGAGATACAACGGGTTAAGTAACTTTCTAAGGTCACAAAACAAAAAAGTAATAGAGCTAGAATTTGAATTCATGCAGTTTTAACCACATAAATCTAGTTCTTAACCATTGTAATATACAACCAGCATAATAGCCCACATATTTCATGCAACACTTTCTTCTTTGTGTAGCTCTACTGTACTTGTACTCAAAAAAAAAAAAAAAGAAAATGCGATCTTTGAAATTAGAATTCAATATGTGATGTGATTTAACAGCATTCTCAAAGTAAAAGACCTGAAAATAAAATCAATCAAAGTTTCAACAGTAGTTTTCTTCATATGAACCTTGTATGGGTTTTTATTTTCTTCTTGCTTTTCTGTATTTTCTAATTTTTCTACAGTGAAAATGAATTGCTTTTATAAGAAGGAAAAATGTTGAAGCTATTGCTTAATTTAAAGTATTCTGCCTATGCTGCAATGAGTAAGATTGCTTTCTTTTATATGCCAGTTCTTAAAAGGCTATGCCATTTCCTTGTTGCTATGCCCACAGGGCTTCTGTTTCTGGTTTATGGGTTCTTTGATTATAGAAGTTGAATCTCATTTCCAATGCACTTTTTATGTTTAGTAATCACAATGGCTATTAAAAATTCGGATTCCTGGCTACCCCAGAAAAATCTCATTCTGTTTTCAAAATCTGCATTTTTTCAGACAGGCACTTCCAGTGTTTCTGATGCCCTTGGTCAAAGGACAGAGTGACCATCGGATCTGCAATATATAATCCCAACTAAACTACTTTGGAGAGTGAAAAAGAGTCTGAAAATATTAAAATTATATAATTTAAAAATGTGTATGCGTTAACTGACAAATTAGCTTCACTATACTGTTGTGTCTATAAACTAGTTTTATTTAAAAACTATTTTTTAAAGTAAAAATATTTAGTATTTGTCCTGTGCCTGGTTTATTTCACTTAGCGTAATGTCCTCTGGGGTTAGCCATAATCTCACTAAAATGAGGAATCTAAAAATGTTGATTTCATAGAAATAGAGTCAAATAGTGGTTACCAGAGGCTGGAGGGGGTAGGAAAAAAGAGAAAGATGGAGAGAGAGAGAGTTAGACATGAAGGATATGTTTTGGCATTCTGTTGCACAGTGAAGTGACTATAGTTAATGATAATATATTGTATATTTCAAAATAGCTAGAAAAGATGATTTTAAACATTCTCATCATAAAGAAATGATAAATGTTTGAGGTGACAGACATACTATTTACCCAGATTTGATTATTACACACTGTATGAATATATCCAGACACCAAATTTTACCCTATAATATGTGCAGTTATAATGTTTCAGTTAAAAAATACAAGTTAAAATAGCATTAAAGACATGTTTTGCTGTGAAATGTTTCATTTAGAACTTAGAAAGGCATAAATATTTTGATTATAAAGCAAACGATAAAGTTACTCCTATTTCTACCATGAAAATAATCACTGTGAAAGGTAGAAAAAGAATAAATCATGCAATTGCAATTAAGAATAAATTATATGCATGCCACAAAATAGTAAAATTATTTCAAAAGTAAGAGCATATTTGTATATTAAACTATGTTAAAATTAAACTATATAATGTCTATAAACATTAAAAATAAGTTGAAACATATTCTTGGTACATTTTCATGTACTTTAATCAGTTTCTTAGCTATACCTGTCTGTAATACCATGCAATTGTATTTTTCAAATTGAAATACATTTTAAATGTGGTCTTATTCTTTTCATTTATTCCCAAAACCTTCTTGAAAGTTGCATTTCATGGTTAATAAATTGGAAATGTTTTATATCATCAATTGATTCTTCCCTTCACTCTATGATAGTTATATTGAGATAACACTGTCAGTAACTCCTGAGTACCTGAGAAACCCAGAGAAAATTCTATTAAATGTAATATATTACTAATTTTATTGTTTGAATAAAATGTACATTTGCTTTAGTTTAAATATACTGTTTTGCCTCTATTCAGAGTATTATTTTTGACAAATGTTTTTACAAGACAAAATTCATCAAAAAATTATTTTCTTTATTAAACTTTTTAATGTTTTACCAAATTTTGATGTTGCAAAACTCTAGACTTCTTTATTTTACTCTATTCTGGTAATGAATATAAATTTAACCAATTAAAATAATTACTCCTTTAAAAAATTACAAATTAATATATTACAAAGTGCCATTAAAGAATTTCGGAACTTCAAAATTAATTTTTTAACAAAATTTAAACTCAAATGAACTAATTCGGGCCCCCGTCTGTAATAACGAATTTCAACATTTCTGTTTACAAGTGTATTAGTACATTTTACATTGCCATGAAAGAATACTGGGGACTGGGTAACCTATAAAGAAAACAGGTTTATTTGGCTCACAGTTCTGCAGAATGTACAAGCATGGCCCAACATCTGCTTGGCTTCTCCTAAGGACTCAGGAAACTTTTACTCATGGCAGAAGGCAAAGGGGGAGCAGGCATGTAACATGAAAGAGAGGGAGCAAGAGAGGGAGAAGGAGACTCCAGGCTCTTTTAAGCAGCCAGCTCCCATGTGAACTAACAGAGTGAAAACTCACTCATTACCCTGAGGACAGCACCAAGCCAGTCATTAGGGATCCACCTGCATGACACAAACACCTCCCATTAGACCTCACCTCCAACTTTGGAGGTTACATCTCAACATGAAATTTGGAAGGGACAAGCATACAAACTATATAATTAATTTGCTTTTAATCATTGTGATTCATTAAAACTTTGAAAAGACACTTTTTTTGGTGTTTAATTTGTTGTGTATTAAATATTTCCAACTAATATTGATAAAAATTTAAGCAAAATTTAAATAACTCATTTACAAAAACTAATTCATTATAACTGTAAGATAGGTGATTTTACAAAATAGTTATTCAAAAGAATAGTTCTTTGAAGGTAGTTCTTCAGACATTTCTAAACTCTAATTGATGATGGACAGCAAAAAGAGAAAGCGGATACATGCAGATGTAATTTGGGGTATCCATCACCTAAAGCATTTATCATTTCTATGTTCTGTGCCTGGACACAGCATCGTTTATTGAATTGTGTGTCCTTTTCCTAATGAATGTTCTTGATGCTCTTTTCAAAAAAGAGCTGGCTGTAAGTACATGGACTTATTTGAGTTCTCTATTCCATACTCTTTGCCTATGTGTGTTTTTATATGTATGTCATACTGTTTTGGTTATTATAGCCTTATAATATATTTTAAAGTTAAGTAACGTGATGCCTCCAACTTTATTCTTTTTGTGCAGGATTGCTTTGGCTATTTGGTCTCTTTTAGTTTCACATAAATTTGAGAATTTTTTTTCTATTTCTGTGATAGAGATTGCATTGAATCTTTAAATTGCTTTGGGTGTATGGTCATTCCGACAATATTAACTCCTCTGTTCCATGTGTATGAGATATCTTTCCATTTGTTTGTGTCCTCTTCAGTTTCTTTCATCAGTGTTTTGTAGTTTTCTTTCTAGATGTCTTTTACTTCCTTAGTTCACTTTATTTCTAGGCATTATATTTTTTAGGTATTTTAAATGGTCTTGCCTTCTTGATCTCTTTTTTTCAGCTATTTTGTTATTTTGAATAGAAAAACTATTGATTTTTATGTTTTGATTTTGTATCTTGAAGTTTTCCTGAATTTGTTTATCAGATCTAAAAGTATTTTGTGGATTTTTTAGTTTTTTTCTAAAGATAAATTCATGTCGCAGGCAAAGAGGAATTGATTTGACTTTGTTTGTTTTCAATTTGGATGCCTTTTATTTTTTCTCTGGACTTACCACTCTGGTTTCCAGTACAGTGTTGAATATGGATGGTGAAAGTGGGCATTCTTCTCTTTTTCTAGTTCTTAGAGAAAAGAGCTAGGAATTTCTTTTTTTTTTTTTTTCCCCCCCATTCAGTGTGATGTTAACTGTGGGTTTATCATGTATGGTCATTATTATGTTGAGGTATGTTCCTTTAATACCTAGTTTGTTGAGAATTTTTATCATGAGGGGTGTTGAATTTACTCATGCTTTTTCTGCATCTATTGGGATGATCAAATAGTGTTTGTTCTTCATTTGACTGATGTGTGATGTATTAGATTTATTGATTTGCATATGGTGAACCATCCTTGCATCCCTGGGATAAATTCCACTTGATCATGGTGTATTGGCTTATTGATGTGCTATTGGACTCAGTTTGCTAGTAGTTTTTGAGAATTTTTGCATTTAAGTTCATCAGAGATATTGAAAATATAACATATCAAAATTTTCTTTTTTGCTGTTGTGGTGTCCTTGTGTGTTTTGGTTATCAGAGTAATACTGGCCTCATAGAATGAATTAGGGAGAATTCCCTCCTCTTGAAATTTTTGAAGTAGTTTGAGGAGAATTAGTATTCTTCTTTGAAAGTTAGGTAAAATTTAGCTGTAAAACTATCCAGTCCTGGCCTTTACTTTACTGGAAAGCTTTTTATCACTGTTCAATCTCATATAATTGGTCTTTTCAGATATTTGTTTCGTCCTAATTCAATCTCAGTGAGTTGTATGTGTTCAGGAATTTATCTATTTTGTCTAGGTTTTCCAGTTTTTTGGTGTATAGTTGCTCATAATAATCTCTGATGATTTTTTTAAAATTTTTGTACTATCAACTGTAATATTTTATTTTTCATTTCTGGTTTTATTTGATCGTCTGCCTTACCAGTGATTTATCAATTTTGTTTATTTTTTCAGAAAACCGACTTTTATTTTGTTGATTTTTTGTTTTCATGTTTGTTGTCTTTTTTAATATTTATAGTGTTTAGTTATCCTCTTGTCTTTATTATTCCTTTTCTTTTACTAATTTGGGCGTTTAAATGTTCTTGCTTTTCTCATTCCTTGAGGTATATTATTAAATTCCTTATTTGGAATTTTCCTACTTTCTTGATGTAGGTGTCTGTTGCTATAAAATTCTCTTTTAGCACTACTTTTGCTGTATCCCATAGGTTTTGGTATGTTATATTTCTATTTTCATTTGTTTCAAAGGTTTTTAAACTATTATCTTAATTTTGTTTGGACCCATGGTCATTCAAGAGCATGTTATTATATGTGTTTGTACAATTTCCAAATATATTTTTGTTATAGATTTCTAATTTTATTTCATTGTGGTCTGAGAACATACTTGGTATGATTTTATTTTACAAAATAAGTTTTGGCTTGTATTTTATCTTCATAAATGATCTACCCTGGAGAGTATTCCTTGTGTTGATGCAAAGAATGTGTATTCTGTAACTGTCAGATGAAATTAAAAAAAAAAAATTTCCAGCATTTTGGGAGGCCAAGGTGGGTGGATCAACAGAGGTCCAGGGTTGGAGAGCAACCTTGCCAAAATGATGAAACCCTGTCTCTATTAAAAATATTTAAAAAATCAACCAGGCATAGTGGTGCACATCTGTAATCCCAGCTACTAGGGAGGCTGAGGCAGGACAATTGCTGGAACCAGGGAAGTGAAGGTTGCAGCAAGCTGAGATTGCGCCACTGCACTCCAGTGGGCAATAGACTGAGACTTTGTCTCTAAATAAATAAATAAATAAATAAAGGAATAAATAAAAATAAAATATACATTTAGTCAATTTGGTCTACAATGCAGTTTAAATTCAATATTTCTCATTAATTTTCTCTCTAGATGATCTGCCTTATGCTGTTAATATTCATGGGTGTTAATGTCCAAAACTATTGTTGTATTAGTCTATCTCACTCTTTCGATGTAATAATATTTGCTTTATATATCTTGGTTCTTTGATGCTGGGTGCATATATAGTTAGAATTGTTATATCTTCTTGCTGAATTAATCCCTTTATCATTATATAATGACCTTCTTTGCCTTTCTTCTACTATTTTTGACGTAAAGCATGTGTTATCTGATGTAAGAATAGCTATTCCTCCTCACCTTTGATTTCTGTATGCAAGTAATATATTTTCCCATCCCTTTACCATCAGACTATATTTGTCTTTACAGGTGACAAGAGCTTCTGGTAGGCATCACATAGTTGAATCATAATATTTTCTCCACTCCCATCCTGGTGAACATGGTGAAACCCCGTCTCTACTGAAAAAATACAAAAAACTAGCCGGGCGAGGTGGCAGGCATCTGTAGTCCCAGCTACTTGGGAGGCTGAGGCAGGAGAATGCCATAAACCCAGGAGGTGGAGCTTGCAGTGAGCTGAGATCCGGCCCCTGCACTCCAGCCTGGGGGACAGAGCGAGACTCCGTCTCAAAAAAAAAAAAAAAAAAATATATATATATATATATGTGTATATATATTTTCTCCACTCAGGCAGTCCATATCTTTTAAGTGAAATATGTAATTGGTTTATATTCAATGCTATTATTGTTGTTTGAGGGCTTGAAATGGTTTGGCTGTGTCCCCACCCAAATCTCACCTTGAATTGTAGTTCCCATAATCCCCATGTGTTGTAGGGGAGACCAGGTGGGAGGTAATTGAATCACAACGGTTGGGGGGAGGATAATCCCCACGTGTTGTGGGAGGGACCAGGTGGGAGGTAATTGAATCACAGCAGTGGAGGGGGGCGGGTACCTCCATGCTGTTCTTGTGATAGTGAGTAAGTTCTCAGGAGATCTGATGCTTTTATAAGGGGCTTTTCCCCCTTTTCCTGGGCACTTTGCCTTGCTGCCACCATGTGAAGAAGGACATGTTTGCTTTCCCTTCTGCCATAATTGTAAGTTTCCTCAGGACTCCCCAGCCATGCAAAACTGTGAGTAAATTAAACCCTTTTCTTTGTAAAAATACCCAGTCTCAGGCAGTTCTTTATAGCATGTGAGAATGATGTATACAGTAAATTGGTAGCAAGGGACCAATTGGTACCAAGGGAGTGGGTGCTGCTATAAGGATACGTGAAAATGTGGGAGCAACTTTGGAACTGGATAACAGGCAGAGACTGGAACAGTTTGGAGGGCTCAGAAGAAGACAGGAAAATGTGAGAAAGTTTGGAACCTCCTAGAGACTTGGAGGGCTCAGAAGAAGACAGGAAGACGTGGGAAAGTTTGAAAATTCATAGAGATCTATTGAATGGCTTTGGAAAAATGCTGATAGTAATATGGACAATGAATTCCAGGCTCAGGTGGTTTCAGGCAGAGATGAAAAACTTGTTTGGAGCTGGAATAAAGTTGCCCCTGCCCTACAGATCTGTGGCACTTTGAACTTAAGAGAGATGATTTAGATTATATGGTGGAATAAATTTCCAATCAACAAAGCATTCAAGGTGTGACTTGGGTGCTGGTAAATGCATTCAGTTTTATGTATTCACAAATATATAGTTTGGGATTGGAAGTTATGCTTAAAAGGGAAGCAGAGCATAAAAGTTTGAAAAAATTTGCATCCTGATGATGCAATAGAAAAGAAAAACCTATTTTCTGAGAAGAAATTCAGGCTGGCTGCAGAAATTTGCATAAGTGACAATGATCCCAATGTTAATCGCGAAGACAATGGGGAAAATGTTTCCAGCACATGTCAGAGGTCTTCATAGCTGCCCTTTCCATCACAGGCCTGGAGGCCTAGGAAAAAAAAATAATAATTTTGTGGTCTGGATCCAGGGCCTTGCTGCTTTGTGCAGTCTTAAGACTTGGTGCCCTGCATCCCAGCTGTGGCTAACAGGGGCCAATGTACAGCTCAGACCATTGCTTCCGAGGGTGCAAGACCCAAGCCTTGGCAGCTTATATGTGGTGTTGGGCCTACGGGGGCACAGAAGTTAAGAATTGAGGTTTGGGAACCTCTGCTAAGCTTTCAAAACATGTATGGAAACGCCTGAATGTCCAGGCAGAAGTTTGCTGCAGGGGTGGTGCCCTCAGGGAGAATCTCCGCTAGGATGGTGCAGAAGGGAAATGTGGGATCGAAGCCCCCACACAAAGTCTCCACTGGGGCACATCCTGGTAGAACTGTCAGAAGAGGGCCAACATCCTCCAGACCCCAGAATGGTAGATCCACCGTCAGTTTGCACTGTGTGCCTGGAAAAGTCACAGACACTCAATACCAGCCCATGAAAGCAGCCAGGGTGGGGGCTGTACCCTGCAAAGCCAGAGGGTTGGAGCTGCCCAAGGCTGTGGGAAGCCCACGTCTTGCATCATTGTGACCTCAATGTCAGACATGGAATCAATGGAGATCATGTTGGAGCTTTAAGATTTATTTGACTGCACTGCTGGGTTTTGGAATTGCCCGGAGCCTATACCCCCTTCACTTTGGCCAATTTCTCCCATTTGGAATGAGTGTATTTACCCAATGCCTGTACCCCCGTTATATCTAGAAAGTAACTAACTTTCTTTCCATTTTACAGGCTCATGGGCAGAAGGAACTTTCCTTATCTTAGATGAGACTTTGAACTCAAACTTTTGGGTTAATGCTGGAATAAGCTAAGATCTTGGGGGACTGTTGGAAAGGTATGATTGTGTTTTGAAATGTGAGGACATGGGATTTGGGAGAGTACATGGGCAGAATGACATGTTTTGGCTCTGTCCTTACCCAAATTTCATCTTGAATTGTAGTTTCCATTATCCTTATGTGTTATGGGAGCAACGCAGTGGGAGGTAATTGAATCATGGGAGCTGTTACTTCTATGCTGTTCTCATGAAAGTGAGTGAGTTTTCATGAGATCTGATGGCTTTATAAGGGACTTTTCCCTTTTTGCTTGGCAAATCTCTTTCCTGCCGCCACGTGAAGAAGGATGTGTTTACTTTCCCTTCTACCATGATTTTAAGTTTCCTGAGGCCTCCCCAGCCCTGGTGAACTGTAAATCAATTGCACCTCTTTCCTTTATAAAACTACCCAGTCTCAGGCATTTCTTTATAGCAGCGAGAGAACAGACTAATATAGGACTGACTCCTGTCATTTTCTTAATTGATTTCTGGTTGTTTTGTAAATCCTGTATTCCAAGGACAGACTCTCCTACCTACAAATGCTGTCACTGCTGGATGCTGTCACCAGGACTAAATCATGAGCCACTGGCAGTAATTCTGCCACCCCCAACATTGGGGATGCCACACATTTACAAATACTCCCAGGACAGATGAACTCACCAACAGATACCACTTGCAGCCAAAGCGTGCACTCCCCAGCTGCCTGCCTACAGTTGCTCCAACGAAAAGCAACCCCACACTCCCCAACATCAGGATCACAGATCAGTGGCTTCCACCTCTACCTGAGCATTCCACCAAAGGCCTAGGAATTAGCCTGCCTCTGCCTACAACTTCAGCACCCATACACACCACCAAAGAGACAAGGACAAGATGGCCTGGAACAGCTCCACTTCACGCAGTAACTTATCATGTTCTCTGGGAGCCTGAATATTGCCCTTCCCCAGCTACCACCACTGGCACCTAAGCAGTCCTCTTGCAGGCCTGAGGATGGGCCCACCCAACCTGCTGTTACCACCATAGCTGGCACTCACTCTAGCATATAACCTGAGGGCCTGGGGTCTGGCCCACCCAGCTCATTGCAGCCACTGCCAACACCAGTGCATACTGCTTGATTAAATGCATTAAAGTGAACTGGGATGTTTGATTAACCTCCACATTGTACTTCTGGCTTCCCTCATTATTTTGTCTAGTAGTGTTCACACTTGTAGTGAAAGTGTCTCATTTTACCATTTGGGTAAATCCGAAAAACCCCGTCTAAACAGTGTAAGTAACATATCCTTTTAAGGACAGCATGAAGAATTCTTACTGCTAAAACAAAGTGAGTTGAAGCATGAGCAGCTAGAGATTGCTCACTACTTTTGTCCTCAAGTGGTGTTACTCAGAGTAGGCCTGCCAAAAGTAGAAATCAAACAGACTGGCAGTTGTTGGGGTTAATGAGAAATGTGATAAATAAAGGTTAGGTTGTTATGAAAGATGTGCTGGACAAGGCTGAGCAGTCATGCCATAGAGCTGTCCTCTATATTTGGTTGTAGCATGGCACTCTTGTTACAGAAGTTTTATCACTTATTATATGGTCTACAACTGTTTATTAATTTTATCCTTTGCCAGCTCTTTTTACATTTTGTAGTATAATGAGCACATTTATGAACCAATAAACTAAAAAGTGTGTGTTTATTGAAAAGTGAAGTCAATTTTTCAAGAAGTAGATGATACATGTGTCATTCTAAATTAATTTCGCTTATATGATTCTAGCTTTTTATATGTATAAATAAAAAATAAGTAGCTTTGGCTGTAAGCTGGGGATGTCAGTGGGGCTCTAGGGATGTAAAGATGTGGGGACTATTGAGCCCCAGGGCAGGATGCAGTCTCGTGGGGACAGAGATCTCAAAGTAACACCAAATTGCAGTTGCTTAGGTCTAAGATGGTGTCTAGGACCCAACATGAACTTTCTCTCTAGGGCAATGTTATGGCACAATCTCCAGGTAGCTCCCTATATTGCCGTAAGGGCCCATTAGCATCAAGGCATTCTCTCATGGCTAGGATTGCAAGAGTTTCCGTGGGAATGTGGACCACTGGGGATCTCTCGCTAACCCTTTACTTGCATTATGGGGGCTCACCAGGCTCCTAGCCAATCCCTGCCTAGCAGGCTGCCTTAATTTCCTTTTCTTCCTTGCTTCAGGTGTTTTCTGTCACTTTGCTGTTGAATTCCAATGTGCTCTCTTAGATAATCTATTAGAAGTATGATTATCTGTTCATTATTTTGGTTCTTACTTTTTGAGGAGATAAGTAACAGGTGCCTTTGATCAACCATCTTGAAGCCACCCTGCAGAAGATTACAAAAATATTATTCAACACCATCTTTATCACATGAAAGATTATAGTTCAATCAGTTACTTTTATTCATGTAAATATTTGTAAATGTTGACAGCTATTTTCTCTACATTGATTGATAGAATAGTACAACACTTTATGAGGCAATTATAATTTATGTGTGTGAAAGGTAGAAGGTTGTACCACCACTGCTAACATCATCTAACATCCCATGCCTTCTCCCCAGGAGCTCAAGGACCTGCCCACTCACACACCCATTGCCACCACTACCAGAACCAAGGCAAGATGCTTGTAGGCCCAAGAATTGGCCCACATGGATGCAATAGCACTGGTGACAATGTATCTCAGCTTGGGGCTCAAGAACAGATCATGATAAAATATATTCTTACTAAATTATAGATCCTATAGAATAAAATTTATTTGGTATTAATGTGTCAAAATGAAATGTCTGAGCAATAACTTAAAACAGACTGAATCTATCAGTGAAGCATTTTTTGAGAAACATTCCTCTAGAGCTTTCCATGTTGCCTCATCCTCAAATAGTGTTAAATATTTCCTTAGGTGAAGTATCAATTCATGTCACTGCTTCTCCCACTGTAACCCTTTGAAAAGTTCCAGGTTCTGGGAGCCAATTCAGGGTCTCACAAATTATTTCCACTGCAATGGCAAACATATAAGCAAACACAGTATAGCTATCCTCCCCAAGGTATTTTCTGAAATAAGGGACTGCTCACTAAGGGGTGAGTAAGGAACTTATTGTAGACCCTTGGTCACCCATTAGGGAGCAATCCCTAGCTCAAAAACAGTAGATTTTATTATTAGTCATCAAATTGCTGTTTATGGTCTTAATTGGATGTTTTCTGAGCCTGAACTGTAAAATATGGAACCTGATATCATATATATATATATATATATATAAATTATATTTTAAATATTTCAATTGTGTCTTCCAGAAGGAGCTTTTAAAATCCCAATTCATATGTTGTTGTGATAATCTATTTTGCTTGTCTTCACAGTACTGGTAGAAAATGTTTTACATCCATATGATGAATCTCAATTTTTTTTTTAAAATTTCTGCAGTGTCAACTATGTCAGCCTTTGAAAATCAAACGACATCAGTAAAATCATAAAACTCTCTGTTTATAGATTTCAGAACATAATGCTTTATCTACTTTGACTTTAATCTGTACTTGAGAGCATTCAAAATTTGGTTATTTATAGGAGTACTGCTTAAGTCTATTTTGTACAAGGTATCATTTAGGTTTCCAAACTTCTTTCTAACTTCTCTCAGAATTTGAGAATTATCTAATAACAGGTCAATATTTATCTTATTTCCTAATCAAATATTAGCAATGAGAGTGTATTGGTGGTGGTGATAAATACATGCACTTTGCTTATTTGAAAACATCAATGCCAACATCAAAATTAAACAAAACATTAAAATTAAAACAAAGTTAAATTTTGACATTAAACATTTAGAGAAGGAAGTATTTCAAAGACTATCATAACACCATCACTTTTTTTAAAATAAACTTTTTATTTTAGAGAAGTTTTAGATTTTAAAAAATGTTGTGAAAATACTACAGAGTTGTCACATACCCCAGACTAAGCTTCCCCTGTTTTTAACATCTTACACATCACTTTTTAAGAAGATCACTCCGGCACTGTACCAAACCAAGGATTATCTATCTCTTGATTTCTTCTTACGCAATACATTTTAAATTCTGGCTTAAGCCACTCAGTCAATTGTTCCGTTACCTGCAGCTGACATTTTACCGATATATATACACACATTAATGTTATAAAATTACTTCTTGGTTTATACATACGCATCACCATCGTTTAGCATTGTTTTCCTTTTCTGTTTACTTCAAGAAAAACATTTCCAGAACTCCAAGTTGCTAGAATAGTCTGATGGGTCAAAATTTTTATGAGGCCAGAATAATAGATCCTAATAGAGTTATGTTGCCTTGTCATTTATTTGAATATAGGGTTGGCTTTTTCATACCACAAGCAAGGCTTAGTCATCCTTGACGCAGTTCCCAGTTCTCTGCCTCCCCCAGTTCCTCAAGCAGATTGATCCATGTATCTTTCTTATACAATCACCTCCTACTGACCACATCTTTATGGGACAGGTAGATACTACCTGACTGACCCCTACATCCTACATAGGCTTTGCAGATAAGCCATAGTGGTCACTTCTCAGTCACAGTGGGAACTGATGGAACTCATGCCTGTTTATTCAAAACCCACCAATTAGAACTCCACACAGAAAACTTGCTTGGGTAACACCTTGAATCTCAACGAAGGCTTTGGCCCACAGGTTCCTTTTTCTCTCTTCTTCCCCGCCTGTTGGTTGAACCAATGTGTCCCAGACAGCTTCCCTACTTCCTGTTTTCCCTGTGTGGCATGCCGCCGCCTTCTCTCTGGGATTTGTAAGTAATACACTGCTTCTGCTATCTCTTGTGTTTTGTTGAGTTGCCTTCTCCGTGTCACACCTGATTCTCCTCCTGGTCAGGACTCTGCTGGGGAGTGGCTATCTCAGTAAGAATAAACCGGACAGAGGTCAGACAAGAACCAAAAGGGCATATGACAGCATAAGCAAGTTCTTCCTGTGAGGAAGATACCTGGTTACGATCAGGCGCAGGTATTTGGCCATCCACCAGGATAAAGAAGTATCTTGAAAAACATATAAATATTTACCACCAAATTTCTGGGAGCCCTATCTGAGCAAAGCTAGAGTTCAAAGCCACTCTTCAGGGAGAGATTTCAAAAAATATTTGAGAAAAAATACAACGGTCGTACCCTTGAGAAAATTTTCTAGAAGCTGGTGGCACAGTGCCTTTCCCAAAATGACTATTCACCTACTTCCCCTGGAAGACTGCAGCAGTACATTTCTGTTCAGCTTACAATGGTCCCACCTCACCAGATCTAAGTGCACCCTTCTTTTCTAAGTCATGCTATAACAGCAGCACAGAGAAAGAAATCAATGACCACCGGAAACCTGGAGTGAGGCCTTTAAGTTTTAATGATTGTATTGTGTGTGTGTGGTTTTTTTTTTTTTTTTTTTTTTTTTTTCTGAGACGGAGTCTCGCTCTGTCGCCCAGGCTGGAGTGCAGTGGCCGGATCTCAGCCTCCTGGGTTTATGCCATTCTCCTGCCTCAGCCTCCCGAGTACTCCGCCTGGCTAGTTTTTTGTATTTTTTAGTAGAAACGGGGTTTCACCGTGTTAGCCAGGAGGGTCTCGATCTCCTGACCTCGTGATCCGCCCGTCTCGGCCTCCCAAAGTGCTGGGATTACAGGCTTGAGTCACCGCGCCCCGCCTAATGATTGTATTGTTAACCAAAGTGTACTTTTACTCTTAAACTACTTGTTTCTTCTTAATCTAAACTTCTTATTTTGTACATCCAAGTGAAAAGGGAAAAATAACTTTAGTTCCTTAAAAGGACATCTGTTTCTTGCCTCACTACTTGTTAAAAAGTGGAAAAAGTTAACGACATATTTTGTCTGTAATTCCAATCTTTCTCTCATTCTGTCTTACTAACTACTTATCCTATGCATCTCAGCTCATCATCATTGTCTGTGGAAACTTTTCTTTAATCAGGTCAGGTTTCACACTTTATTTATATACTCTCATAACATTAGATAATCTCCTTAATAGCCCTTACCTTAAAGTACTTTGCAATTATGTACTTAGTTCTGTGAATTTTGATTAGCATATATTTTTAACTGTGCTTTGAGGGAGATCCATAATATAATTGGCCTACAAAGATATCCTAGTACAGAGCACCATGTTTAGAACTTAGTAGAAACTGTATGATCTGGAGACTGCCAGACTGACTTTATGTTGTACCACATACTCCCTTGCTCGCTATGTTCCAGTCACACTAACTATTTTTCTGTGTCTTGATTCCACTTATTCACCCTGCTTCAAATTTGTTTCCTCTAGATATTTCACATCATTCAGATGTCTAGTTAAATACTAACCCTCAGAGAAGTCTTCCCTGACTGCACCCATTACAAAGAATCATCTCTCTATATTACGAGTCACATTATACTGTTTTAGTTTATTTCAGATGAATACTTTTATTTGCTTATTTTTTTTCCCTCTCCTTTTCAGCTTGAATGTGAGCTTTATTGGGGGAAAAGGTCTTGTCTTACCTTGCCACTGCTATATGTTCATTTCTCAGACAACTACCTAGCTAACTATTCAATAAAATTTTGAATGATGAGTTGTGCTCAATAATTGTGTGTATAGCAGTTGAATGAAGTAATCAATTGTTTATATCGCAGAAAATCTTTATCTGAGGAAAAAGTGGCCCACAGAAAGGTTTGGGTGTAGCTTATCATATTTATAGAGTTGATAATATGTGTCCATTGTAGATTAAAACCAGGGACTTAAAATACTCTTGGGAGATAATTCATTCTAAGGAAAAAGTAGTTGAGGAACCTACGCTGGTTGTAGAAAAGTAGACCAGTTCAAAGTAAAGAGTAACTTTGAGTATAACATGGTAAATATCAACTAAATTGTTTCCTGCATCTCAGGAAGAGAAGGCTGTGAAAAAACAGCAGGTAACGGGGACTACGGGCAACAATAATTTGCTGTACATTTTAAAATAACTAAAAGTATAACCGGATTGTTTGTAAGACAAAGGATAAATGCTTGAAGGGATGGGTATCCAATTTCCCATGAAGTGACTATTACGCATTTGCATACCTGTTCCAAAATATCTCATGTGTTCCAAAAATATATACACCTACTATGTACCATAACAAATTAAAAATAAAAAAAAAAAACTTACAAAAGGAACAAAAAAACTTGAGCAGAGTAGGAATGATGAGAGGGCAGAAGACTCTGGTACTGGAAACAATCGTTCAGCAGTTTCAGCAATAATGATAGGTGATATCTTCAACACAGACACTGGAATTCTAGATATTAGGCATCTGGAGCCTTATCTCAGGTAACAACATGTATTAGACTAGCCAAGTTGACACACAGAACTATCATAACAACTATATTTTTTGAGTTTCACAAGCTATTTTGTATAAAACACAAATTAGTATGTTGATTGTGAATCTCAGTAATTCCGAAAAATATAAATTTTATCTGGGTATAGTGGCTCATGCCTGTAATAATAGCACTTTGGGAGGCCAAGGCAGGATGATTACTTAAGGTCAGGAGTTTGAGACCAGCCTGGACAATATAGTGAGACCTCATGTATACAACAATATAAAAAATGGCCAGACATGGCTGCACACACTTGTATTACTGGCTACTTGGGAGGCTGAAGCAGGAGGATCACCAGAGCCCAAGAGTTCAAGGTTGCAGTGAGCTATGATCACACCATTGTACTCTAGTCTAGGTATAAGGATAAGAATCTGTCCCTCCCCCAAAAAAATTATGACTAGCACTATTTAACAAAGAGTTTGAGATTTTGTCCAGAGCTTACACAAATGAGCTCAAGGAAAAGGTAAGCAGAGTGGCAAAGCATGAGTGTGGGGTGAGTAAAACCTGAGTGCGACTTCAAATTCAGAACTACTGCCTACTGGCTATGTAACCTAGAGCAAATCACTTACCTCTTTGAGTTTTGATTTCCTTATCTCTTAAGGAGACATAATAATACCTACGTCGAAGCATTATTATGAAATTGAAGTGAGGTGATGTGTTGAAAATGTCTAGAAAAGGATTTATCCTATAACAATAGTTATAATTTACTGGCTGCTTTCCATACATTCAATGCTATTCTGAGCTCTTTTCACAAATCGTCTCATGTAATTATTTCAATAACCCTAAAAGGCCTTTACTACTATTACTCCCATTATGGAGATAAAGAAAATAAGGCTTGAAACAGTTAGAGAACTAACATTCCCAAGCTGAGATAGCACCACTGTACTCCAGCCTGAGCAACAGAGAGAGACTGTGTGTCAAAAAAAAAATTGCTTGAAATTTAAATTTTAGTGCCTGTAACTAAATTTTTTTTGGAACAGCTCTACACTCATTTATTTATATATCCTGTAGTGTCGTTTGAGTGCTATTTGGCTGAGTTATGCAGTTGCAATCGAGATTATATTTGGTAAAATGCAAATTATTTCCTATCTTGCCTTTTATAGAAAATGGTAGCCAATTCTGGTCTAGTAACTTATTCTCCTAACTTTGGATCACTCCATTGTATACATATTGTGTGTATGTGTGTGTGTGTGTGCGTGTGTGTCTTGAGAAAATAGAACACATGAAGCTAAGAAAATGCAGACTTACCAAACAGTGCGAATAGTATGGAGAGAAAAAATTTGCTACCTTGTTTGATGCTGATGAAAGACTATTAATATGATGATAGAAATAGAGAAAAATTGTTTGACAACACCATCTACTGAGAAAATCTGATATTACAGAGAATGTGACAAAAGCAGTTTCTCTCAACTTTTTATATGCATCAGCATCACCTGGATTCTTGGTATGAAATAAATATTTCTGAATTACATTCCTCACAGATCTTAATAGAAAACAATGCTCATACCTGAGGGAAACATGGCACATGACCATTTGTATTTCTTCCTATTTTATGTATTTCATTCACTGAGGTTAGTATTGTTGTGTCTTCAGCAGTGAACTTGGTGGGTAAATATTCCAATGATGTTCTGGTTGGAATCAGGGAGGCCTCAGGCCTTTATCCAAGTCTTATTGAGTCCCACTGACAGAGGTCATTATACAATGGTTGTCTGCAGGGAAAGGGATGTTTACTGTAGCTGTGCTAAGCCAGGAATCAGAGGACAAGGTCAGGTAATTTAGGTGAGAACAGCAGTATTGGTGATGTGGATGGGAGAATGAAGTCTGATGAATTCCACTAATAGGGTGTCTACTGATGATTTTCCCTGATGATGTTCTCAGCTCAGGAGTATAGGCTTGTGGTCTGAAGGCATCATAAATGCACCACAAAGTTTCTGAGAAGAATTATAAGCTGAAAGAGCTTGCTCTCTAACTTTCAGTTTGCCTTAAGGTGCTATAAGGATCAGTGTGTGTGTGTGTGTGTTCATCTGTGTTCCTTCCATGGCAATCCTGAGAAAAGATCAAGATTGCCAAGTTGTAGAGGAAAGATGGTAGTTAGGAAAGGTGAGAAAAGGTAGTATCAGTGAAATTATTTGGCAATAGTAGTGGTGGCATTGCTAACTTTTCTTTCTAATTTAGTAGATGTTACGGCGTATGACACTTTGAGGTAAATATTATAATTAAAGTCACACATTACTGATGAAGAAATTGAAACTTTGAGAGGATAAAAAACTGTTAAGATCACTCAGCTAATAAGTGATGATTCCAGCCAAGACACAAATCCAGTTTTTATTTTATTTTATTTTTTTACTTTAAAGCTCATGTTTCTTTTATAATGTTAAGCTGTTAGGCTGGCATATACATATATATATACACACACACATATATATTTATGTACATAAAACTATCATAATAGTTACCATTTATTGAGCACTTTGTAAGGCTTGGTTATATATGATATATATATATATCTCATATGTATATATTATATATATATATATATCTTGTGTGTGTGCGTGTGTGTATTTTTTGCTTAATACGATTACCACCATAGGTCTGAAACTGAACTAACAAGCATTATTTCCCCTATTCTATTGATGAAGAAATAAGTTTCAAGAGGTTAAGTGACTTTCTCAAGATCACTCAGCTAGTATGTGCAGAGTCTGGATTTAAACTCAGGTCCCTTTGACTCCAAATATTTCCATTATATTAAGATATATTCAAGAGTTGGTATAGTATCCCAATACCACAATTCCTTTTCTCAAGACTCATATAAAGTATGGAACTGGTTCTCTTATGCAGTCAAATCAGGAACTATAATTACCAAAAAATGCCAGGAACGATATATGCCTAACATAACCCATAAGGACTACAAATGAACACAGATGATTTCTAGGAAATTTCTATATTCAGAAGCGTATTTACTTCACAGCAAATAAATCATTGATGATCATTGACACATTGCCTGGGTACTCTGTGAAACGTCAGGATGGGTTTGCACTTCAAACCTTAAGATGATTTCATCCACAGGCTACAGCTTGATCGCAACCTCATGAGAGACCATGAACTGGAACCACCCAAGGAAGCGACTCTTGTATTTCCTGATCCTCCGAAACTGTGTGTTGTAATAAGTGTTAATTTTTAAGATGCCAAATTTGGGATAATTTCTTACACAGAGAAAGTAACACAAAGGTGTTAATTTTTAAGATGCTAAATTTGGAATAATTTCTTACACAGAAAAAGTAGCACATAGGGACATTATTTTAATGCAGCTACATCATTTTGTTTCTAAAGGTAATGTTAAAATGTAGCTGTTTTTTGGTACTATCTAAAGCCAAAAGACTAGGTGATATATTATGTCTCAACTTTCTGCAAGAATATTTTTGCAACATCACTGTTAATTACCATCCTTTTCCCTACATCCTCCCTGTGGTCTTCAAGCTTCATTGGCGTGCCAATGCAGGCCACATCTTAAGTAAAAACCTATTAGTCCTCCATCCCGAATACTCACATCCTGTGCATGCAATGAGTTTTATAGACACACAGAATAACCACTTACTCACTCAAGATAACAAAGCTTTTATCTCTGCTGGCCAGGATCTACTCTTACAGGTGTTTCAGTTCATCTTTTCACCTTTCTGGATCCACAGGTAAACAAATTTCTCTCTCCTGCCTCCTGTCAACCTGCATCTCACTTGTAGTCTCATCTCATATTGGGGATATTGGAAACATTTCTTTAATTGGCCATCCTCATCTTTCCTCTCTAGAGTCTCTTAGATACCCTCACTTTCCTTTAATGTTGGGTCAAAGCATCTCTCATTCTCCTCTGTAGACATTTTTTTTTCCTGCCATTCTGATGAATAGCTGCATGGGTTTTCATCTTTAATAGTTCTTTGCTAGGACTTGGATATAGTTTGTTTGTCCTCATAAAACTCATATTGAAATTTGATCACACACTTGGCAGTGTTGGGAGGTGGAGTATAGTGGGAGGTGTCTTTGTCATAGGGGCAGATTCTTCAGAAATAGGTTAATGCCCTCTTTTGGGGGTGAATCAGTTTTTTCTCTCCCTGGAATGGATTAAATACCAAGAAAGTGGGTTTTTAAAAATAATCTGACTTCCATGATTTATTCTCTTTCTTCCTCTTTCACCATGTGATCTCTTTATACATGCTGACTACCCTTCCATTTTGTTCTATGAGTGGCAGCAGCCTGAGGCCCTTGCCAGATGCATCTGTGCAATCCTGGATTTTCCATCCACCACGGTCATGAACCAAATAAACCTCTTGATTTTTATAAATTACCCAGTCTCAGATATTCTGTCATAGCAACACAAAATGGAAGAAGAAATTATCATAATTCAAATGTATTGCTAAGAAGAGTTGGAATGGTATAAAATTTAATCAAAATGATTAGAAAGTATGTTCAAGTCCTTAATATAACTAAATAATGAAATATATATAAACTAAATAATGAAATACATTTGTAGATACACAATTATATATATAACTATATATATGTTTTATGTAACCAATAAAGATATAATTAAATTATTTTATCTTCTGCTGACAGAATGCATAACAAAAGCTCAATAACTTTTATGGAACCTATTAAAATGAGAGCTAAATAATAAGAATTAGTGATTGTATAACTGTAGGGTCCATTGAAGAGACATTGTGGCTGGTTGGCAAAAGTAGTTCAGTTATTAAAAGATGAAATATAGCTAGAATAACATATCCCTCATAAGCAATAGCTGCTCTTTTTTTCTTGAGACAGAGTCTTGCTCTCTTGCCCAGGCCGGAGAGCAAAGGCACAATCTCAGCTCACTGGAAACTCCACCTCCTGAGTTCAAGCGATTTTCCTGCCTAAGCCTCCCGAGTAGCTGGGATTACAAGAATAACTGCTTTTGCTCTGATGACTAATTTAGTTTCCCAAGAACGCTGGTATAAAAAGTGATATCTTGGGTAATTTTGGCTACTGCAAATGTGTATTTATTGTCTTATGATAATGATATACAGATGCTCCTTGATTTGTGATGGTTCTATCCAGAAGTAACCCATCATAAATGAAGGAGAGTACTGAATGTGTAGCACTTTCCAAAGTTGAAAAATCATAAGTCAAACCATCACACATCAGGGATTTCCCTGAAAAGCCAGGAGGCTTCTCATTTAAGTATTTTTTTCCAAAATTTGATACTGGACAACAAATGAAAGTCAAAACTGGTTGGCAAGTTGTTTTGTTCAGCTTAGAAAACATTTTAAATTGAATTTGAACAACTTCAAAGAAGTTTGTAATCTCAGTCTCAAAGCACTATAATTCTATTTTGTTTATATACGATGCCATTCACAAATTTATGTTACCTACATGGCCTATGAGAACATTTGAATTTGCAGGACCTTAACCTAAATAATACTTTGATTTTAATTGTTTAAAGTGAGTTAGTTTGGGCTCTCAAGCAAATCATCTCAATGATAGGTTCTCTATATCTCAAGCCTGGTCTGTTGCCCTTCTGCTACTACTGAAAAACCAAAGATGAAACCATTGGTTACAGGTAGTGAATGCCACCCCTTACAGACACTTAACTTGCTCAGGTTCTTTATTTATTTAACAGCTGTGAAAAATAACAGAAATCACAAGCCTATGACTGTGGGTCAAGGATGCCTCTGTGTCATCAAGAAATATGTATTCCAAAATGTAAACCAATCTGATTATTCTTCTCAGTCTATTCTTTTCACAACTTAAAAAATACCTTCAAGGTCTGTGTATTTATTATTTAAATAAATTACTTTCCACCTGCTCCTCTTAGACTTCAGTTCTGTAAAAGCACATTTCACAAACAGCCACAGAGAATGTTTACAGCTTAACTTCTGGGAAAGGTAACAACATACTGTCTGTTCTCTCTAAACTCCCACTCCTGTTTCACAGAGAAAAAAGGAAGACGCACACTCTCATGCTTTTACTGACTTTCTTTTTATAGCAGTGTTCTTGGTGACTAGAAGGATGGAATATTTTTTCTTATTTTCTCTAAGTCATGTGCATCTTCTACCATTGAATAGTAAGCCATAAAATCACACCATCCTAGAAAAACAAATGACTTTCTTTTAAATTTCAGCTTTTATTTTAGATACAGAGGTACATATGTTGGTTTGTGACACAGGAAAATTGTGTGATGCTGAGTTGGGAATCTGTCACCCAGGTAGTAAGCACAGTAGCCAATAGGTAGCTTTTCAACCTATGCTACTTCCTTTTTCCCTCTAGTAGTCTGCAGTATCTATTGTTCCCATGTTTATGTCCATGTGTGCTCAATATTTAGCTCCCACTTATAAGTGAGAATATGTGGCATTTAGTTTTCTGTTTCTGCAGTAATTAGCTTAGGATTATGGCCTCCAGCTGCATCCATGTTGCTGCAAAGGACATGAATCTATTCTTTTTTACATCTGCATAGTATTCCATGGTGTATATATATATATATATATATATATATATATATATATATATGCCACGTTTTCTTCATCCAATCTTCTATTGATGAAGCACCTGGAATGATTTCACGTGTTTGCTATTGTGAATACCATAGTGATGAACAAAATGGGTGCATATGTCTTTTTGGTAGAATGATTTATTTTCCTTTAGGCATATGCCCAGTAATGGCGTTGCTAGGTCAAATGGTAGTTCTGTTTTAAGTTCTTTGAGAAATTTTCAGACTGCTTTCCACAGTGGCTGAACTAATCTGTATTCCCACCAAGAGTGCATAAGTGTTCCTTTTCTTTCCTCTGCAGCCTCACCAGCATCTGTTGGTTTTTTTGACTTTTTAGTAGTAGCCATTGTGACTGGTGTGGCATGGTATCTCATGGTGGTTTTGATTTGTATATGTTTGGTGGCCGCTTATACGTCTTCTTTTGAGAAGTGTCTGTTCATGGATATGTCCTTTACTCATTTTTTAAAGGGGTTATTTGTTTTTTGCTTGTTGATTTGTTTAAGTTCCCTATAGTTTCTGGATATTAGGCCTTAGTCGGATGCATAGTTTGTGAGTGTTATGCCCAGACTGTTTGTTCCCCAAAGAAGACCACCAGAGTCCAGAGTCAAAGCCAAGTGGCAAGGATCTTTACTACAAGTTCGAACTTGGTCCCTCCTTTACACAGTATACAAGGGGGCCCCGAACAATGCGAGCGTTTGCTTTTTATAGCCCGAAAGTTGCAGGGGAACAAAGAAATTCTTTTGGCTCCCGCGCTTTCAGTAACCTTGAACGGCTGTCTCCTTATCGGAGACTTTCCAGGTGGTGTTTGTACTGGGCTCAGGGAGTTGGAGAGATATATGGTGGTATGTGGTGGGATGGGAGGATGGGATGTGTTTGTACTAGGCTCAGGGAGTTTTGAGCCCGGGGCTGAGGAATGTGCCCAGCTCCTTTCATTCCCCCCTTCTTTTCAGGTATCTTTAGAGCCAATCTTGGGTCTTATAAGTCTGATTCTGTTTCAGCGTTTACAGGTTGGTATTGGGCTCTGAGGACCATGAGTTGTACGGTGTCCAATCTCTCCCTGACAAATTGTAAAATTCTGTTAACAACACAAGGTCCTACGGTAAGCAGAAATAGCAGACTTAGCAGTGGTCCAAGGAAGGGGGCTAACAGAGAAAACATAGAGGAATTCCACCATTGGTCTGCAGCTGAAGCAAACTGCCGTGTTTTTACTTCAGTGCTTAACTTGCGTAACTGTTGGACCTGGTCCTCTACAAGTCCTGATTCATTTATGTAGAAACAACAGTCTTCTTTTAGAAATATACATGTACCACCTTTTTCTGCAGTGAGTAGGTCTAGGGCTCTCCGGTTCTGCAAGGTTACCTGAGCTAGGGACGTGAGCTGTCGCTGAAGGGAGGCAAGGGACTCAGCCGACTCCTCCATAGCAATGGCAAATTGTTGGTACAACTTGTTACTTTCTATGAGGGTGTGACCTAGGGCTCCCCCCGCCAGTCCGGCCACAATGAAGGATGCGGTGAGGGAGATTCCTGCAATGAGGGGGAGAAATATGGCTCGTGCAGGTCTCGGTCTAGGGACTGGGTGAATAACAGCACTAGTCCAGTTACCGGTATACCCTAGGAACTCGCCAGCAGTTAGTAGAGTCAACCGGGGAACTAATGTGACAGGGAGACACAGTAGGTTATTAACAGAGGGACTAGGTAGGTTCTTAGATAAGGTTCCATTACACCAGAAGAATATGCCTGATGGAGCCCTTAAGGTGATATTAGGGGGCGTTGCAGTGATGCTGCAGAGGCTGGAATTGGTTCCTGAGAAACAGTAGGGAAACTTCTCCTGACTGGGGTTTAGGTATAGGGGCACGTTCAGGATGGGAGCATACGAAAGGTTTCGGAGGTTGTTAGCTTGGGCAAAGGTAGAGGATCCCCATGGCAGAGGGACAGCGGTTAGCGGTGGACGCCCTACAGTGGCGCACAGAAAGCAGCCAGACAGGCTATGAAGTCCTGTAAGGTTAGCAAGTTCTAGTCCTTCTTGTAATAACTTTAACCAGGAGAAAGGGCGCAAGTCTTGTGTTAGTCTGTTTTCCTGTCGTTGGATATTCCCGTGGACCAGGGGCAGTACTTGCACTAGGCCTCGCCACAGATAGAGGTGACTGCTAGGCCATGTGGAGGAGGGGGAGTAGTATACAGCCCCATGTTGAGGCGTGGTCCAGCGGGAGTTCCAGGGGTCTCTAACTATCCATGTATATGAAAAGTCTCTATCCCATCTACGATGGAAGGGCCATTTAGGGTCTAACTGTTTTCTCTCTCCCCAGTGATGGGGTCTATGGATGTTACAATAGTTATAAGGACAGCCGGCATTTTGGTGCCACCAATAGTGTTTACAATTGTATTTAGTCTGATCAAACTCAAAGCATATTATTGGTGTCATAGGTGTGGCTATTTGAAAACCAGTAAAATTTAGTAGAATTGGGCTATTGCACCCTGAGGAGGGGCAATCAGCACTGGCCAATAATTTCCCGGGCTTATGAGGTTGCCCAGGGTGGGTTCGGTTTACATAAAGCCAGAATCTCCAGACAAAGGGATTAAGAGCTGGTTTTGTGATTTCCCCAGTGGCCACTAGGGCGGCTAACGTTAGGGTTAGACTACCTAACTGCATGTTTGCAGTGAGCTATGTTGCCGGCGCAGGGTGAGTTTTAAGGGGTTGTTCTTAGCTCTGTCCACAGTCCACGTATCCGGTGCTTCAGCCATCGCCGTGATTGGTCCCAGAAGATCAGAGGTTGGGTCCACTGGCTTGACGTGGGTGTAGTGGATCCACGATGCGATGCCTTCTACCTTCAGGGCGGTGGGTGTGGTTAAGAGTACCTGGAGTGGTCCTTTCCACCTGGGTTCTAGGGTCTCTTGTCGGTGTCGCTTGACTAGGACCCAGTCTCCCGGCTGGTACGGATGGGGTGTCGGCGGGGGACCGGTCTCATATAGTTCCTTCAGCTTGGGCCAGATTTCTTGATGAATTTTCTGCAAGCCTTGTAGGGAAAACAAGAGTTCAGAGACATTTTCTGTTTCGGACTTGAGCAGATCATCTTTTAGGCTGGGAACTAAGGGTGGGGGTCTGCCATACGTAATTTCATAAGGAGTAAGGCCCAGTCTGTAAGGGGTATTACGGGCCCGGAACAGAGCGTAGGGGAGAAGGACCACCCAATTAGCGCCAGTCTCCATAGTTAATTTAGTTAAGGTCTCTTTTAAGGTCCGATTCATTCTCTCTACCTGTCCTGAACTCTGGGGCCTGTAAGTGCAATGTAGTTTCCAATTTGCCCCAAGGATGGAAGCCAAATCCTGACTTACCTTAGCGACGAAGGCCGGCCCATTATCTGACCCTATCTGGACGGGGAAGCCATACCTGGGGAGGATATCTTCCAGGATTTTCTTTGCTACAACCTGAGCAGTTTCCTTCTTGGTGGGGAATGCTTCAGTCCACCCTGAAAAAGTATCTACAAAGACCAGTAAGTACCGATACCCATATTTTCCTGGCTTTATCTCAGTAAAATCTACTTCCCAGTAGATACCGGGCCTGGTTCCCCTGAGCCTTGTTCCCGTTGCAGCCTGGGAGTGGGGGTAGGCGTTGTTAAGCTGGCAGACTTTGCAACTTGTCACGATGTTGCTGGCCATCTCGGCTGTATGTCTGAATTTGAGCTTAGAGCGTCTGATCAGGTCTATCATCCGCTGAGCACCCAGGTGGGTGGTTCGGTGGATGTGTTCTAACACTTGTTGTCCTAATTTTTCTGGTAGGATAGTTTGGTCATTAGTATCAGTCCACCACCCATTTTGGATCTGTTTCAGGGGAAGCTTGTCAATCCACTGGAGATCTTGTTCTGAATAATCAGGGAAATATGGCAAGTCCCGGGGGCCCGGGTCAGGGAGCTGGAGTGCAAGGAGTTGGCTGGGAGCCTTCGCCACACTCCTTGCAGTTTGGTCTGCCAGAAAGTTGCCTTGAGCAATTGGAGTGGTTGGTTTCTGATGCCCTGGGCAATGTACAATAACCAATTTTTCTGGCCTCCATAGGGCTGTTAACAGAGCTAGGATCTCTTGCTTGTTCTTTATCTCTTTTCCTTCAGCCGTTTGTAACCCTCGCTCCCTGTAAATGGCCCCATGTATGTGCGCCATAGCAAAAGCATATCGGCCGTCTGTATATACCGTCAGCTTTTTCCCTGCCCCTAAGGTAAGAGCTTGGGTGAGCACTATCAGTTCAGCCTTCTGGGCCAATGTTCCTGGGGGCAGGGGTTCCACCCAGATTACCTCAGTCTCTGAAGTCACTGCCGCTCCAGCGTACCTCTTGCCTTGGTGTACGAAGCTGCTCCCATCAGTGAACCAGACGAGGTCGGCGTCAGGAAGTGGGCGGTCCTGCAGGTCTTCTCGAACTCCGTGCAACTGAGTTAGTATCTCGGTGCAGTCGTGGAGCGGGGCATCCAGGTCCGGGTTGGGCAGCAGCGAGGCAGGGTTTAAGGTTGTTGGGGGCAGGAAAGTTATCCTGAGAGGATTCAGTAGTAGTCCTTGGTAGTGGGTGAGCCAGGCATTACTTATCCATCGATTAGGTGGCTGTTTGAGTACACCCTCGATGGCATGTGGGGTAACGACCCGTAATTCTTGACCCATGACAAGTTTATCAGCATCTTGTACCATCAGGGCCGTGGCCGCAATCATTCGGAGACAAGGGGGCCACCTGGCAGCCACTGGGTCTAATTTCTTTGACAGGTAGGCAACTGGCCTCCGCCAGGGGCCTAAGTTCTGAGTTATTACTGCCTTGGCGACACCCTTGCTCTCGTCCACATATAAGTGGAAGGGCTTGGTGACATCAGGTAGTCCCAGTGCAGGCGCAGAGAGTAGGGCGGTTTTGATCTGTTGGAAAGCCGACTCGGCTTCTTCTGTCCAATTAAACGGCTGCTGCCTCCGTGTTGCCTGATACAAGGGTTTAGCCAGCTCTGCGAACCCAGGTATCCATAGTCTATAAAATCCCGCCGACCCTAGGAATTCCCTTACTTGTCAGGTGGAGTGTGGCCTGGGGATCTGCAAAACAGTCTGCTTCTGGGCGTTTGTTAACCAGCGCTGCCCTCCTTTTAGCAGGTACCCCAGATATGTTACTTCTGATTTACAGATTTGAGCTTTCTTTGCCGAGGCTCAGTAGCCTAGATTCCCTAGAGCTTGTAAGAGACCCCTGGTCCCTTGAATACAAGCTTCTTGGGTCTCAGCAGCAATCAGGAGGTCATCAACATACTGTAGTAAGGTTATTTCAGGGTGTTTACTCTGTTATTGTAAACCCGCTGGGCTATCTGAAGGAGGTCCTGCCTTTTAATGTCTGGGGCCGCCTGATTTACAAAAGACATTACAACAGCTGCCTGACTTCCTGGAGCCTTTGGGTCTATGGGGGTGTACTGTCTAAAAGCTTCCATTAATCTTTCTAAGTAGGTAGCTGGGCTTTCTGTCTTTCCCTGCAGAACAGAGTATACTTTAGCCAAATTAGTGGGCTTGCGAGCAGCTGCCCGGAGACCCGCCATTAGAGTCTGGCGATAAAGGCGTAGCCCTCCCCTACCTTCTGCCGTGTTGTAGTCCCACGCCGGCCTGTATTCTCTTTCGCTCCTCCGTTGTGAACAAGATTCGGAGGAGCTGCTGACAATCATCCCAAGTGGGCTGGTGGGTGAACATGACACTATCCAGTAAAGCCATTAAATCTTTGGGGTTGTCTGAAAACCGAGCACTCTGAGTCTTCCAGTTATACAGATCACTGGTGGAGAACGGCCAGTACTGGAGCCTGGGGATTCCCGTGTCATCTAGGGGTCCTATTTCCCAAAGGGGTAGAGCCACTGTGGAGTCAGGCGGCTGGGTGGGGGGGGCTAGCCCGCAAAGTGCGCCCTCGCGTCTGCCCCGCCGGCCCTTCAGAGTTACTTCCACTTTCAGCGAGTCCGGGTGCACCGGCCCCCTCCCGTCCGCCTGCTCCTTCCCATGGCTCAGCCCGGGGGACCGGGGCCTGGGGCCCGGAGTGGTACGGAGGGGGTTCTGTGGACAGTGGGTCCCCGCTATCAGGTAGAACAGGATGGGGGGGCAGTCAGTTGCTTGGATTTTAGCAGCCGAGCAACCAGTGCCTTACAGGATTCAGGGGCTGATTGGAAAGGGGACAGCCAGGGAGGCGGGTTCTCAACAAGGTCCTGCCATACGAGGATATATGGGATTTGATCTAAGTGGCCCGCACGCCCAGGTAGGAAAATCTTGGACTTTACTCTAGTGATGACAGGAAGTCGGAACGTCCCTTCGGGTGGCCACCCCACATCAAAGGCAGGCCATTCGGAGCCGCACAGAGTAATTAGCTTTCCTTTCCTGATTTCCATACTAAGATCATGGCCCCTTGCTCTAACTTCCTTGAAATTACTTGTAAGGAGAGATAGGGGAGTGCTCTGGGTATTACCCATCCTGTAATAATTTGTAGTCTCTTCCTGTAAAGGAATATAGGTTAGAATTCCTGTAAAGGAAATCTGGCGTATTAATAATATCTAGCTGCAAGCACGCTCCGGAAGCCTGGGTCAGAATCAGT
This sequence comes from Papio anubis, assembly GCF_008728515.1. Classification (NCBI taxonomy): domain Eukaryota; kingdom Metazoa; phylum Chordata; class Mammalia; order Primates; family Cercopithecidae; genus Papio; species Papio anubis. The sequence continues at coordinate 65,091,587 of NC_044996.1, forward strand.
TCAGATAACCTGTAAAGGAAATCTGGCGTATTAATAATATGTAGCCGCAAGCGCACTCCGGAAGCCCGGGTCAGAATCAGTTCAGATAAAAATCTAGATCAGACGAGAGCCAGGGGACGTCTCCCACCGGTCTCCACTGGCCGTCCTGTAGCGCGTCCGCCAGGACTGCGTCAGCTTCAGTTTCAGACCTCGCGAGTCACAGATACAGGTTCAGAACAGCCACAGACAGACAAGCAGAGACGAGCCGGCTCACCTAACAGCAGATCGATCCTGGTAGATCCGTTGACCAGGGGTCTGGTGGGCTTGGGGAATCCCGGACGAGCCCCCAGATGTTATGCCCAGACCGTTTGTTCCCCAAAGAAGACCACCAGAGTCCAGAGTCAAAGCCAAACGGCAAGGATCTTTTACTGCAAGTTCGAACTTGGTCCCTCCCTTCCACAGCATACAAGAGGGCCTTGAACAATGCGAGTGCTTGCTTTTTATAGCCCGATGTAAACAGGATATGTAAAGTTACAGGGGAACAAGGGAATTCTTTTGGTTACAACATTACTATTGGTTAACATTATACATTTAGCATTTTTTATTGGTTCCCGCTGTGCCCTTATCAGAGATTTCCCAGGTGGTGTTTTTCTAAAGTTGAGAGAGATATGGAGGAATGTGTTTGTGCTGGGCTCAGGAAGTTGAGAGTGATATATGGTGGGTTGTGTTTGTGCTGGGCTCAGGAATTTTGGAGATATATGGAGGAATGTGCCTGGTTTCTTTTCACCACACCTACAACCATCTGATCTTTGACAAGGCTGACAAAAATAAGCAGTAGGGAAATGACTCCGTATTCAAAAAATGGCTTTTTTTTTTTTTAACAGTACAGGAGAACTATAACAGTGGATTCTTCTGGGATCATCTTATCATGCAGTAAAGAAGGGTTACAGGGTAATTTTTAAAAAATTACTTCTAAAACCTACACAGATATCGACAAACTGTTTTTTCTGTAAGAAATCAAACTAAATATTTTATGCTTTATGGACCACAGTCTCTGTTGCAACTACTAAATTTTGCCATTGTAATACACAAATAAATGAGCATGACTCTGTTTCCATGAAACATGAAACAAAAAGCTAGTGATGAGAAGCTGATATGACCTTTTAAAGGAGTGCTTTTTTTTTTTTTTTTTTAAATTTTGGAGATGCAGTCTTGGTCTGTCGCCCAAGTTGGAGTGCAGTGACACAATCTTGGCTCACTGCAACCTTTGCCTCCCAGGTTCAAGTGATTCTCCTGCCTCAGCCTCCAAAGTAGCTGAGATTACAGGCGTCTGCCACCATGCCTGGCTCATTATCATACTTTTTAGTAGAGATGGGATTTCACCATGTTGGCCAGGCTGGTCTCGAACTCCTGACCTCAAGTGATCCAACTCTCTCGACTTCCCAAAGTGCTGGGATTACAGGCCTGAGCCACCGTGCCTGGCCAAATGAGTGCTGCTTTTCTAACACTGAATATCCTCATATTGTCTCATTTAATGCATGTGACTTTGAAAGGGGCTTACTTTAGTAAACATTTTTACCCAACATTCCAGAGATTCAAACATGCATAGATAATACATTTATAGTATTAAATCTGATATTTAGATTTCTGACTTCTAATAATATACCAAAGTTCTTCTATTTTAAAATTTGTTTCATTTCATCACTGAAGCATCTCTCAAAATCTTTTGATTAAAAAGAAATTTTTTTTTGTCCTGAGAGTACTTTTTGACCTCTGTTATTACGCAACTGTGTGATATGAAATGTTATGTTTCATTCATCATTAGGGATGGTATCCAATAAAATTTAAATTGGCTCACATAGGCCTTCTGTTTCTATTTCATTTAGTGTTTTTTAATCATATGAAACTGCTGAATTATGTCAAAATATTTCTGTGAATCAATTGAAATGATTATGTGTTTTATCCATTTATGTATTAATATAGCATATTACATTGATTTATTTTTGTATGTGAGCTTCAATGTTAATACATAATAATAATTTAAAATACGTTGACTTACAGACCACTGGAGAACTGTAGAAAGCCCTAGTGCTTACTCATACCTAGCTCTCATTTGTTTCCCAAACTAATAAGAGGACCATTCTATCTTGCTGCTTTCCAGTTGTTGATGGTTGTCATGTGACTGGTTCTGCAATATTGTGAATATGTTCCCTAGAATTCATGTGTTGGAAGCTGAATTGCTATTGTAACAATATTAAGAAGTGATGCTTTTAAGGGATGATTAGGCCATGAGGGGAATGTATAAATGTCTTTATCTTGGGAATGAGTTAATTACTGTGGGAGTGAGTTCATAATAAAAAAGATGAATTCAGTCAGATTTTCTCTCGCTTGTCTCATGAGCTCACTTCCACTTTCCACCTTTCCCCTATGTGATGACCCTTGCCAGATGTTGGTGCCATGCTTTTTAACTTCTCTACCTCCTGTACTGTGATCCAAATAAACTTCTGTTCTTTATAAATTACCTAGTCTCTGGTATTCTGTTCTGGCAGCAGAAAATGGACTAAGACAGAAAATTGGTACTGAGAAGTGGGGCTGTTGCTATAACAAATACCTGAAAATGTGGAATTGACTTTCAAATTGGATAATGGGTAGATTATGGAAGAATTTGGAGAAGTCGCCTAGAAAAATTCTGTATTACCATGAATGAAGCATTAAAGGCAATTTTGGTTATGGTTCAAAAGAAGAGGGGAGGTGTAGGGAAAGTCTGGAGCTTCTCAGAGATTACTTAAGTGATTTTGACCAGAAATCTGGTAGAATTATAGACAATAAAGGCCATTCTAAAGAGGTCTCATATGAAAATGAGGAACAACGTATTGGAAACTAAAGTAAAGGCCATCCTTGTTATATAGTAGCAAAGACTTTGGTTGAATTGTGTTCATGTCCTAGGACTTTATGGAATACAGAATGTAACCGTGATGAACTAGAATATCTGCCAGAAGAAATACATAAGCAGTGAAGCATTAAGGCAGCTATGTGACTACCTTTAACAACATACAGTGAGATGTGAGGCAAAAGGAATAACTTAAAGATATCATTTATAATTAAGTAGGAAGCAGAGCAGAAAGATTTGGAAAATTCACAGCCTGGGGCATGTAAAAAGTGAAAAAGTATATTTGAAAGAGAATATTCAGGGTGTAGCCAAGGAACTCTTTGCTAAAGAGATTAACATGAATAGAAAGAAGCTAGGTGTTATTTATCAAAACTATGGGAGAAAGATCCTGAAGGCATTTCAAAGATCTCTGATGCTTCTCCTCCCATTACAGGCCCAAAGTTCCAGAAGAAAAGAATGGTTTGGGGGATGGACCTGGAGCATCCTCCAGAAGTTCACTGCCCAGAGCCACCTTGGGACTTAGCTCCTTACATTCCAGTACAGTGTCCCTTGGCTACCTAAGCTGTGTCTTAAATGGACTCGGGTGTGGCTAAACCACTTCTTTGGAAGACACTAGCAGTAATCCTTAGTAGCCTCTCACTCATTCGACTCTACATGAGTGAGAAGTAAATATCTCATTCTAAGCCAGCTAGGTTTTAACTTTTTTTTTTTTTTTTTATATTAACATAGCCTTGGGCCAGGCGTGGTGGCCCACGCCTGTAGTCCCAACACTTTGGGAGGCCAAGGCAGGTGGATCACCTGAAGTCAGGAGTTCAAGAGCAGCCTGGCCAACATGGCAAAACCCCGTCTCTACTAAACATACAAAAATTAGCCAGGCATGGTGGCGTGAACCTGTAATCCCAGCTACCCAGGAGGCTGAGGCAGGAGAATCATTTGAGCCCTAGAGGTGGAGATTACAGCCAGCTGAGATGGCGCCACTGCACTCCAGCCTGGGTGACAGAGCGAGACTCCATCTCAAAACAAAAAACCAAAAAACATAGCCTTATTTGGCCTATCCTAATGACTGTAAATACTGTTACAATATCATCTTCTAGTGGCTGATAGACCAGATTCTTTGAATTACTTGCACATACTATACTATACTATACTATACTATACTATTTCTTTCTCCTCCAGAGCATCTCTATAATTCTAGATACTAATTCTGTAGGCTTGCAGAATGCAAGAGCCGTTGGGGCATGGCTATCTCCACCTAGATATCAAAGGATGTTGCAGATAGCGTCGGGGCTCAGGGGGGCCCAGGAAGACTTGCCATAGGGGTGTAGTTGCTGCAAAGATCCCTTACTCTCTGCAGCATACATATTACAGGGGCAAAGACCACTGCAGAGAGCCCCTACTGCTATCATGACCTAGAGAGGTCATGGAAATGGGCCATCCCAAAGACCCCAGAATTGTAGCGCCACCAGTGTGCAACTCTAGCCCTCCAGCCTGGGAAAGCTGCAGGCGTGAGACTCCAAGTTTTAAAAGTTAATGGGTGGACTGAGCTCAGAAAAACAATAGGGGCAGGGATGCCTAAGGCTTCAAGGGCCCAACACTCCCAGTGTGAACAGGATGCTTGGTATGGATTTAAATGAGATTATTCTGAAACTTTAGACTTTTGAGTTGGTGCTTTTAAAAAATAGTTTGGACTTGTTGGGATAGAATGAGTATACTTTGTATATAAGAAGGACGTGTATTTTGGGAGCCAGGGGTGGAATACTATGGTTTGAATGTATCCCACAAAGTTCATGTGTTAGAAACTTGATTGCAGTTTTTAAAAATTTAACTTTTGTTTTAAGTTTGGGGTACGTGTGCAGGTTTGTTATACGGATAAACTTGTGTCATGGAGATTTGTTGTACAGATTATTTTGTCACCCAGCTAGTAAGCCTAGTACTCAATACTTATTTTTTTTCTGCTCCTCTCCTTCCTCCCACACGCCACCCTCAAATAGATCCCAGTGTCTGTTGTTCCCTTCTTTGTGTTCACGACTTCTCATAATTTACCTCCTACTTATATATAGGTTTTCTGTTCCTGCATTAGTTTGCTAAGGATAATAACCTCCAGCTCCATTAATGTCCCTGAAAAGGACATGATCTTGTTCATCTCACGGATGCATCGGTATATGTACCACATTTTCTTTATCCAGTTTGTCACTGATGGGCACTTAGGTTGATTCCATGTCTTCGCTATTGTGAATAGTTCTGCGATGAACATACATGTGTATGTGTCTTTATAATAGAACAATTTTTATTCTTTAGAGTATATACCCAGTAATGGAATTTCTGTGTCAAATTGTAGTTCTTAGCCCTTTGAGGAGTTGTCACACTGCTTTCCACAATGGTGGAACTAATTTACACTCCCAACAAAAGTGTATATGTATTTCTTTTTCTTTGCAACCCTGCCAGAATCTGTTATTTTTTGACTTTTTAATAATAGCCATTCTGACTGATGTGAGATGGCATCTCATTGTGGTTTTAATTTGCATTTCTCTAATGATCAGTGATGTTGAGCTTTTTTCATATGATTGTTGGCTACATGTATGTTTTCTTTTGAAAAATGTATGTTTACGTCCTTTGACCACTTTTTAATGGAGTTGTTTGTTTCTTTCTTGTAAATTTATTTAAGTTCCTGATGGATGCTGGATATGAGACCTCTGTTGTATGCATAGTTAGTGAATACTTACTCCCATTCTGTAGCTTGCCTTTTTACTCTGTTGATGGCTTCTTTTTCTGTGCATAAGCTCTTTAGTTTAATTAGGTCCCATTTGTCATGTTTTGTTTTTGTTGTAACTGCTTTTGGAGTCTTTGTCATAAAATATTTGCCTGTTCCTAAGTCCAGAATGGTATTGCCTAGGTTGTCTTCCAGGGTTTTTATAGTTTTGGATTTCACATTTGTGATGGTTAATATTGAGTGTCAACTTGATTGAACTGAAGAATGCAAAGTATTATTACTGGGTGTGTCTGTGTGGGTGTTGCCAAAGGAGATTAACATTTGAGTCAGTGGACTGGGAGTGACAGACCCATCCTCAATCTGGGTGGACACCATCTAATCAGCTGCCAGAGTGGCTAGAATAAAGTGGGCAGAAGAAAGTGGAATGAAGAGACTTGCTGACTGTTCCAGTCTTCGTCTTTCTCCCATGCTGGATACTTCCTGCTCTCAAACAACAAACTCCAAGTACTTCAGCCTTTGGACTCTTGGACTTAACACCAGTGGTTTGCCAGGGGTTCTTGGGCCTTTGGCCACAGACTGAAGGCTACGCTGTTGGCTTCCTTACTTTTGAGGTTTTGGAACTTGGACTGGTTTCCTTGTTCCTCAGCTTGCAGGCAACCTATTGTGGGACTTCACCTTATGATCATGTGAGTCAATTCTCCTAATAAACTCCCCTTCATGTGTATATGTATATATATACACACACATCGTATTAGTTCTGTCCCTTTAGAGAACCCTGACTAATAAAACATTTAAGTCTTTAAACCATCTTGAATTAATTTTTGTTTATGGTGTAAGAAAGGGATCTAGTTTCAATCTTCTGCATATGGCTAGCCAGTTATCCAAGCACTGTTTATTGAATAGGCAATTCTTTTCCCACGGCTTGTGTTTGTCAGATTTGTTCAAGATCAGATAGTTGTAGGTGTGTGGCCTATTTCTGGGTTCTCTGTTCTGTTCCATTGGTCTGTGTGTCTATTTTGTACCACTACCATACTATTTTGGTTACTGTAGCCCAGTAGTATAGTTTGAAGTCTGGTAGTGTGATGCCTCCAGCTTTGCTCTTTTTGCTTAGAATTACTTTGGATATTGTGGGATATGATGAAGTTTCTCTTCAAATAGCCTGATCAATCTTTTAATTTATAATACCCTCCTCTTTTTTCCCCTTTTTCTCCTTTTTCCTTTCTGCCTTTGTTAGATGCCCAGGCATGCCACAGTACCAGGTGTTATCAGTACCAGGTGTTATCAGTACCAGCTCAAATTCCTTTCCTTAGTTGGAAAGAGGACTAACTTTCTAGCTCACTGCAGACACCCCTTCCCCTTTCTCGCTCCTTCTTTTATATGCCCACATTATCTAAAAAAATTCAAATGTTTAGCCAACCGGGATTAGTTTAGATTGTACAACCCGATCCCACCCAATGTGGAAAGGGTACTGGAGCAGGACTTGCATCAGGAATAAAGGCTTTCGTGCCCCTTTATTCAAGTGTGCTCTCATGGTGACAGGCCAAGGAGGCACCCCTTTGCGCAGAAGTAAAATTGCTTTGCTAAGAATCCTTTTTTCGAGTGTTCAACTTTCTTAGGATTTTGAGTGTTATTCCTAACAATATTTAAGCTCTTATTTTGTTCCATATGAATTTTAAAATAGTTTTTTCTATGATACTGATTTTTCATGTCTGTGAGCATGGAATGTTTTTCCATTTGTTTGTTTCATCTTTGATTTCTTCGAGCTGTGTTCTGTAGTTCTCTTTGTAGAGATCTTTCACCTTCCTAGTTAGCTGTATTCCTACATATTTTATTCTCTTTTTTTGGCAATTGTGAATGGGAGTTAATTCCTGATTTGGCTCTTGGCTTTAGTGTTTTTGGTGTATAGGAATGCTAGCGATTTTTGCACATTGATTTTGTATCCTGAGACTTGTTGAAGTTGTTTATCAGCTTAAGAAGCTTTTGACCTGAGAGTATGGGGTTTTCTAGATACAGGATCATGTCATCTGCAAACAGGGATAGTTTCACTTCCTCTCATTCTGTTTGCATGCCCTTTCTTTCTTTCTCTTGCCTGATTAATATACTATGTTGAATAGAAGTGATGAGAGAGGGCATCCTTATCTTGTTCTGGTTTTCAAGGAGAATGATTCCAGCTTTTGCCTATTCAGTATGACGTTGGCTGTGGGTTTTTCATAGATGGCTCTTGTTATTTTGAGGTATGTTTTTTAAAGACCTAGTTTATTGAGAGTTTTTAACATGAAGGGTGTTGATTTTTATCAAAAGCTTTTCTGCACCTATTGAGATAATTAAGTGGTTTTTGTCTTTAGTTCTGTTTATATGATAAGTCATATTGATTGATTTGCGTATGTTGAACCAACCTTGCATTCCAAACAAGAAGAGGTACAGAGGTACTGCCACCTGAAATTGCTCCATCAGAGAGGAATGACAGAGGTGGCTAAACCTCAGAGGGGATGGTTAAGGGTTGTATATAGGGAAACCAGAAACTTGAGAGTATAATTTTATTTACTCAGAGTAGAAATAATTCTTTTAGAAAATAATAAATTTTAGAAAAAATAGAATTTATTTTAGAAAAAAATTAAAAAATAATAAAATATTCTTTTAGAAAATAAAGAAACATAATGTGACTTTATGGAATAAGAGTTGTACCCACTACACACATGCAATTACTTATTTGTGATTTTTCAATTCATGACAAAAAATTAGTTATTTTTTCTGTTAAGATTTATAGGTTTTGTCCAACTTATGCTCCAAAAAGTTGACTACTAGGTATTAAAAACTTACACCAGTGTGTATGTGTTAACATTTTGCCATACTTTTTTAAGTGTTTCTTTTGCAAAAGAGCCAACCACTACCATAAGGGTAATGTGCATCCTTCAAGTCAATTGTTTTCTACTTTTACATACACATATAGTGAGTCTTATAAGTTCACAAAAGTGGAATCATATTGTCTTATCTGTTTTAACAGACAACCTATTATATCTTGTTATTCAGTGTGCTCTGTTTCTGTCATGACATCTATGGAAATGTAAAGGCCTCCTCATCTGCTTGCCAACTTTATGTTTCCTTCCATATCCTCTGTATTATCCACATAATTATTACCTCCACAAGACCATCCTGCAGGTCCATTGGTAGTTTCCATGCCTCTTTTAGTAATCCATGAACTCGTGAACACTTACGTACCCCATTTATGGTCATGGGAGACACAGGTTATCTTCAGTCCTTTTACAGCTAGACATACTAAATAGTTATTTCTGATTTACAACTACTTCATGATATTGAAGCTTGCAGTCTTTGCAGGCATCATCTTTGAAAAGAAGGTGGTATACATATTCCCTGTTCTGGGATCCTTAGCCCTATCTGGGGCTTCTATTTGCTCCTAGGAGTGAGTTGAAGAAAGTGGGTACATGGCAAACGTCTCCACACACTCAACATCTGCTCATGTCTTTCTTGCTTTATTACCAACTTTCTCCCCAAGACTCTTTCCCTCCAAGCCCATGGTATCTTCATCCAGTCTTAGTGGGGAACCAGGAAAAATCTTCTAACTTAACACACCCTCCTGTTAAATATTTTTTTCTTATGCCATAATTAATGATCTTTGAGTTTATGATGTAAGATTTTAGTCTTTCAACTCCTGAATAGGGCTATAATGGACCAGATTAGAGACGGTTACAGAATAAGAATAAATTCAGAGAAATAAAGAAGACCCCAGATAATATGTCAATTCATTACACTATTATACAAACAAAAGCAAAATATATATATATGTATCTCTTCCTTCTAATAAAATTGGAGCATGTTTGGCACAGATGTCTGAGTTAACAAGTCAGACTAATGAGAAAAAAAAAAAAAAAGTTACCGTTTAAGGATTTGGCCTAAGACTCCCAGAAAAATTAGAAAAGGAACATCTGGGTCAGACACAGTGACTCATGCCTGTAATCCCAGTACTTTGGGAGGCTAAGGCAGGAGGATTACCAGAGCCCAAGAGTTCTAGACCAGCCTGGGACTGGTCTAGATGTGGGACCCCATCTCCACAAAAGATAAAAATAAAACAATTACCTGGGCATGGTGATGCCATGCCTATAGTTCCAGCTGCTTGGGAGACAGAGGCAGAAGGATTTCTTGAACCTGGGAAGTCGAGTCTGCAGTGAACCATTGCACTCCAGCCTGGGTGACAGGGTGAGATCCTGTTCCAAACAAAACAAAACAAAGAAAAGAAAGAAAGAAAGAAAAGAAAAAGTATCCTTGGGGTTGCAATGTAAGACATGGTACGGTTTTTACTTTTTCTTATTTTTATTTAAATATAAATTCATACAGCATAATATTCATCCACTGACATTTTAGAATCCATGTTTTGAAAATTATATTCATAGAGTTGTGTAACCATAACCACAATCTTAGTTTAGAACATTTTCATTACCATGAAAAGAAACCCCATAAACCTAAACAGTCACTCATTTCCTATTTTCTGCCAGCCCTCATCTCCAGCCCTAGCAAACCATTAATCTACTTTAAGTCTCTGTAGATTTTCCTATTCTGAACATGAATATAAATAGTATCATAAAATATTGGGCCTTAGAAACCGAACCCTTGCCAAACAAAGCTGTGGGGACAGGACCGTCACTCAAGAGGGTCTAAAAGTTGGGAACCCTTGCTCCAGTGGATCCAGAAGGTTAGACCTCTGCCCCAGTATGTATTGATGTTGGTACCTCCAACCCTGTTGGGCCTGGAGGGCAGAGCATCTAGCGAAAGAGGTTTATTCCTGAGCCTTAAAATCTTATGGAGTTTCCCTTATAGTTTGGACTTAATGACTTGTCACTCCTGTTTTTCTTTCCTACTTCTCCATTGTAGAATGGGACTCTCTCCTATGCCTGTCCCATTGTTATATTTTTATAAGCAAATTAACGTTTGGTTTCATAGGTTCACAGCTGAAGGCAAATTTGCTGTAAAATAAGTCATACCTTGAGTCTCACCCATATCTGATTTAGATATTTAGATGAAACATGGGAATTTAGGCCTTTGAGTTGATTCTGGAAAGAGTTAAGAGTTTTGGGACTATTGGAATGGATGAATGTATTTTGCATATGAGAAGGACATGATTTGGGGGGATTAAGGAGCTGAATGTTACGGACCAAATGTTTGTGCCCACCCAAATTCCTATGTTGAAACTGTTCCCACCCCCAACATGATGATATTGGAAGGTGAGGCCTTTGGAGGGTAATTAGGATTAAATGAGAGCAGAACCATCATGAATGGGATTAATACATTTCTAAGAATCCTGAAAGAACATCCTTCTTTCTGCTCTTCACTGTGTGAAGATACAAAGAGAAATTGGCAGTCTAAAACACAAAATAAATTGTTGTTGCTTATAAACCAACTTGTCCATGATATTTTTGGTACAGAAGCCCAAGCTAAGACAGTGTCTGTTCAGATAGTTTTATTATTGTTGATTTCTATGTGTATTTTGGATAACTGTCCTTTATCAGACATGCCTTTTGCAAATACTTGTTCCCAGTCTGTGGCTTCTCCTTTCATTCTCTTGACAGTGTATTTTACACAGCAAAGTTTATGAGTTTAATGAAGCTCAGCTTATCAAGTCTTTCTTTCATAGACTGTGTCTTTAATGTTGTATCTAAAAAGTTATTACCAAACCCAAGGTGATCTAAAGTTTTTCCTATGTTATCTTTTAGGAGATTTTAGGTTTACATTTTACATTTAGATCTGTGATCAAATTTAAGTTAATTTTTATGAAGAGTAAAATGTCTGTCTAGATTCATTTTTTAAATATGGATGTCTTGTTTTTCAGCACCATTTGTTGAAAAGCCCATCTTTTTTCCCTTGTGTTGCCTTTGGTCCTTGGTCAAAGATCAGTTGACTATAGTTATGTGGGTCTATTTCTAAGATGTCCATTCTGTGCTATTGATCTATTTGTCTATTATTTTGCCAATTTCACACTCTCTTGATTACTGTAGCTTTATAGTAAGTTGTAGTTGGGTTGTGCCAGTCCTCCAATTTTGTTCTTTAATTTTGTGTTGACTATTTTGGGTGTTTTGCTTTCCCATATAAACTTCAGTCAGTTTTGCAAGACCAATGTAGTTTTAAATGTGAAGAATCTCAAATGTGACCATCTCATTCTATCTTCTACTCCTCTTTTTTTTTTATATATATATTTCCCATGATTAAACGTTTTGTGCTGTACTCTGTGTAGTGTACTCAGACCTTCCCTCCAGTTTATTATCTTCTTATTTGTGCCTCATCTGCTACTTTCCCTCCCCAGTGAATTTTTAAGTACTTAAAGTGTCCATTTCCGGATGTTCCTGGCTCTCTTCACCTAGGAGAAGTCTCGAGACCATATCTTAATGATTCTTGTCTACACATGGGTGTTAAAATCTTTGCCCTTAGTGGATATAACTAAGTTCATTAACTCCAAGATGATCTCTATTGCCATCTGAGTTTAGTATTGTTTTGTAAGTTCCCTCTGATTTCTAGCATCTGGAGATTTGCCTTTATTTCTATGGAGCGTAACTATGTACCTAAATTTCATGTTATTTTATCTCATCTCTCTGTGTTTTTCATGTGTGTATATATTTGTGGATAGTATCAAAGAGACAGACCTCTGCCTTTACTTATTTGGCCATGTTTCCAGTGCTGTTATTTGAATCCCATTCTCATAAAATACCCAGTCTTTGATGCCATCAAAAATCTATTCATTCATTTTTTCCACAATTATTTACCGAATATCAAACAGACACTGAGGATACTATAATGAGTAAAACTAAAACTCATGCGAGAGATTATAGTTTAGAGGAGGATAATTGTCTGTATCTACTGACTCAGACCTTCTCTCAATTGGGCAAGTCGCTATGCATTGGATTAGCCAGGATGGTTCTATGAATTCATATGAACTTTCTCAGCCTGACTGGCTTTTCAGCCTCATCTCATTATGCAGACTTGGCAAAACTGAAACAAGTATAAGTGAATTTGTGAAGATATGGCTTTCAAAGATCTCCATATGATATAATCTTTCTAGTTTATTTTAAAATAAGACTAGTTGTGATTTGATGGCCAGAATTCATGTGTTCCCATTCTGGTAAGATATAATTAGCTCTTGTCAAGTTAGGCTTTTTTAACCACACAGCTATAAACTGAATTTAACATATGAAACAGGGCTATTTAAATGAAGGTCTCCATGGCCTTAGATGAAATGTAAATTTGGCAAACTCAGGTAGCTTTTGTATAGGTGAGGCCATTTAATTCTGATTCTCCATCACTTAAAATATAATCCAAATTTTATAGACTTGGATTTTGTACAAATTTCATAAACTTAGTTTTAATTAGTGTATACCACTAGGGTCCTAAACACAGTAGATCTTTAATAGATGTTTATGTCAAGGGGCTAATATCCGAAAAATACTAATGTGCTTTTATTTTTTAATATTTATCCATTTATAACCTTCCCCATATTTAGCTATATGTACCCATTTCCCTCATTGTTTACATGTGCTCTGTGTGTGTGTAGGTGTGTGTGTGTGTTTCTGTGTGTGTGTTAAGGGAAGGGATTAGGATTATGACAGAAAACAAAAGTGAGTGTCAATATTAAACATTTAGCAACATGAGCAGGACTTTTTCCTAGTCTGTAGCAGGCCATAATCCTGAAAAACAAGCATTGTCAAGAGAGAAAGAGCTTTAACACTTTTATTAATATTACTGTAATTCATAAATCATAATTATATATATTATGGGGTACAATATATTTTGGTATATGGATACAGTGTGTGATGATTAAATCAAGCTAATTAAACATATTATCACCTTACACATAATTCATCATGGTGAGATATTTGAAATTTTAAAAGCGTTTTAAAAACTCTCCTTTGAAATATGGAGATCCATGTTTGCTAATTAGGTAGTTCATGTGATATCTTCCATAGACAAGAGAGGGGAGATGCTCCTTCCATCATTTAGGTTGGGACTTAGTGTCTCTAGCAATGTGGACAGGATGTAAAGAAAGTTCATTACGAAGAGAAACAGCAACTGAAAAATCTGTCCCTTCTACCTGAGGTGATGTGATTGGGAGAAAGTAGACATAGAATGATGACAGTTTAGGACATATGTGTTTCATGGCCTTTTTTTTTTTTCCTTTACCTAGACTAAGATCTCAAGGTAGGAGTCTTGTCAGAGAACTTAAAATCCAGAGTCGCAGAGGTTTTTTTTCTATATTGCATTTGGAACTCCAAAAGGAAACTGTCTTTCAGTGTTCCCTCCATATCAAAAAAGGACAACAGCCACACCTGAGTCAGACAGATAAGTGGCATTGTTGTGCAGAGAAAGGATCTGCATTTAGTGCCCCAGAGTTTCCTTCAGCTTCTGTGTGGTATAGAAGTTTTGTGGAAGTTCTTACATGCCCTGTGGAAATACAGGAAAGTAGCAGACAGTGTTAGAGAATCATCATGATGCATGCTGAGAGTTGCAGAGTAGGGAATCCTGAACATGGCCATAGTGATTATAGAAAAAAATCAAGAAGCAGCAACATTGTCTTTCAGATCTGAGTATAGTAAATGTGTGAGCCCTTATACTCTTGAAAGAATATATAAATAACTCCCTTTCCTATATGTATTTGTTTAAACTAGCCCTGATAGGTTATCTCTGCTAAAGCATGGCAACAAGGGCCCACTCTTGCTCCTCCTTTTCCCAACCAAGTTTGACTGAGACAAGCACAGTTATGTTTCAGTGCCCTGGGCCTCTGCAGGTCTCTATTCTGATGGCTCACATCTGCTCAGATTTTGGCAGCTCATCTAGGGCATTGTCTTAGTTCATTTTCTGAGGCTTAAAACAGAACTTGGATAATTTACAAATAAAAATAATTAATTTCTTACAGTTAGGCAGGCTGAGAAATCTGAGGTTGAGGGGCCATATATGGGATGGCCTTCCTGTTGGTAAGAGCTGTCAGGTAAGTCCCAAGGTAACACATAGCATCACATGACTTGGGGGCAGATGCACTCTGAGCATGCTAGCTTAGGTCACTCTTCCTTCCTTTTCATATAAAGTCACCAGTCCCCCACTCTTACGATAATCCATTAATCCATGAATGGATTAATCCATTCAGGAGGGCACAGGCCTCATGGCCCAAGCACCTCTTAAGGGCCCTACCTCTCAATACTGCTACATTAGGAATTAAGTTTCAGCATGAGTTTTCGAGGGAAAAAAATATTCAAACCATAGCAGCCATAGTGGCCTGAACACCATTTTTAAATGCAGCTATGAAGTGGTAGCCCTGGGAAACATACATGTCTCTTCTACGAGTCAGTACAATCAAGTCCAGCTATGCCATTGAGAAGAGAGTATTCAACTTTTACTTTCCTCTTCTCCATGAATGACTCTAGACACAGTCTGCCTCTTGGTAACACCTAGTTGTTACTAGAGGATTGGCAAGCTAGGCTGCAAAAGGTCCTTTGATCTTTTCCACTGGTTGACACCCCCATTTAACTTAACAGGCCAAGCTGTGCATTGGCGATAAAGGTTTAGGTAACTCTACTTCTACACTGATTTCAATAAGGTGTGAATTCAAAAGACCTAACAGGGCTGTATGTGTGTTTCACAGCCTCTCCGTGTCTCTATCTTCACCTCTAGAACTGCAGAAATCTATAGCTCTATAGCTCTCTATTTAGAATTAGAGACAATGGCAGGTGTAAAAAGAAATAAATAAATGGAATTTTATTTTGTGTTTAAGTATTTTAGTGATATAGGAAATGTAAAATCAAAAAATCCATTCAGGTTGTACTTGATATATTCTAAAGCCACACCATAAGGAGAGGAAATAAAGTTTATTTAAATTCAATTTGTCAAAGTACAAATACCTTTGTACAACTTACATTGTTCTTTCTTAAAACTTAAAAGCTAGTAGTATATTTTGTAAGCATTTCTCCAGATTTTGATTTCACAATCCACAATAAAAAGTCTGTTTAAAAGAACTTATTGTAGAAATTCTAAAATTGTGCATTTACTTGAAAAGTTACTTTCATAAAGGGTTTTTCAATATTTCATCTTAGTTGTATAATTAAATGGAAGAAATGGAAGCATTACACATAAAATACTATTCAACTAGCCATTTTTGTTATTTTAAAACTTAAAAAGTTTTTTTTTTTTTTTTTTTTTGTATAGCACACATATCCTAACATTTTCTACTGGATAATATAACAGTAACAGAAAAGCATGTACTGGTACAAAAAAGACAACTATCGTATTTGACCAAGCTTATTGATTATTTTGATTTTCCCATGTGTTAACACTGAATAACGTCCTCAATTTTAATGTACTTTAAAAATCGTTTTGTTTTTGAAAACTTGTTTAACTTAACGATGTGTGTTCATAGAGTTAACATAAATGCTTGAGGAGAACATTACATTCTATACAAGTGAAGCCTTGACACTCTGTAGCTGAGGTCACAGTTTGTATCAATATGATAAATATTCATTATTTCATTGTATAGGCTGTGTATATGAAATTACAATAATATTCTACTGGTAACAAATCTAATGAGACAATATGTTAAGAAATACCAAATTTATATGTGTGCTCTGGCAGATGAGCAAACCTGTAAAAATTTTGACATACCGCGATCAACGTAACAAATTTTGTCAAAGAGCTGTTTTTTCTTTTTCTTTTTTTTTTTTTTTTTTTAGCTTCAACACAGTAAAAGCTTTCCTCTTGGTAAATGTGAGGAATTATTTAGCTCTTTGGGATATTATCTGAATAGGAGAATAAGGGCTTACTAAAAATCAGATTTTCTATTTTAAGCTTCAGATGTTACCTTTTATATTTCTATGTTCCAGATAATAAGAGTATGTTTAAAAAAAAAAAAAAAAAAACTGAAAATGTTTTTAACTTCTAAGGCTCTTACCTTGAAATGTATTAATGCTTTTATAACCTGCACACTGTGGACATCATCATCACCAGTTTTCATTAAATATTTTAGCATTTTGTAGTAATGGGGCTATATCTAGACTACGGGGTTTCCTTTTATATTATCAGCTGCGATAACACATATGCTTAATAATTCATATGTAATTCACGTTTAAAAAGTTTTGGCTTCACAAATGAAAGCAATTATAACTACAAATTAAAACAATACAACAATTTTCCAGTCTGATCATTAATTGTAGGAAAAAGAACATGTATTTCTTTCTCCCTTTGTCCTACTCAGTTTCTTGAAATTATCCAGTTTCATTCCATTTGATAAAAATAGATAGCTTTAAGGTAGCTTCACCACTACAACACATGCACCAGCTCTTCCAATGTTAACAGGAACTTCCTAAAACACAAAACAAGAAACAAAACACTGTTGGAACTCTGATTTTAGCATAATATAAAATATTATATTCAATATGGTTGAAGAAGTCCTTACTTATTTTGGTCTAACATCACCTTGTCTAAAGATGAGATAATCTGCAGCCCAGATAACAGTGTAGTGTGGTGGAAAAAACACAGCCTTCAGAATGGTAAAAACCTGAGATTGAGGATCAGGTGATCTTAAGTAAATTTCATCTCTCCGATAATATTCTCACTTGAAAAATTACAGCTAATTATACTAACACGTCAAGGTTTTTGTGTTGTGATGGTTGAAATAATGAATAACAATTTGCACTTAGTAGTTATAATTCCACCATCTGTTAGTTCTCTTTCACTCTTTTCAAGATCACACAATGAAACAGTGACACAGCCAGAAATATAATCTAGGACTCTTAGCTACTTGCCTACAATCTTCAGAAAAGTAAATCCCACAAGCTGGTCAAGCCTCTTGATTATTATATTTGACCTAACACCTTGCATGCTATTTTTTTTTTCCTTCTATTTCTGGGTGGTCCTAAGCATTGATAAAATAGGAGCTACCCTACATTGTAGCATTTGAGGGTTTTTGAGTCTTAATGAGTCAGATTATTGGAGGAGAGAGATTAAAATCTCATTATCAGCTGTCATTACATTAACACCAATTTACTTAGAGCAATAGCCAGCTGTACCCTGTAGAATACAGAGTAGCATGAAGTCAGCAGAAGGGAAGATGAAGTTAGATACCAAATACAAGGTTTACCTGTTTGTGGAGATGGTAAAGAGTTAATCATACTTTATGTTTTTTGTTAACTCATCATTTAATTGACAAAGTATTATTAAATATTTTAGAATAAATCTAGTGCTATCACTGGCAAAGTAGTCAAAAGGGTCAAATTTGCCTTGAACATCTCAAAGATGCCATTTCAATGCTATCTCTTGCATTCTCCTTGAAATTATTTCTAATAGACGCCCAGCACTTTTGAGAGGTTTTAATTCTGGTCCCTGATTGTTTACTAAATTATTGACTGACTGAAGAATTTAGGAGTATCGCAGTCTACACAGTTTCTATATGGCAAAGATTGAAGGCTTTTCTCCTGGGTGCCAGCCAATAATAAAGGCAGATATTTGTGGAAGAGGATGTTGCCCTTTGGTTCTCAGGTCACAACATATACATAAAACGTTGGCCATGGTAAAGTCCTTTATTTTATTTATTTATTACTGAAGTATTTGATTGGATTTGCTTATTTTATTTAAAGAGAATGCTTTCATGAAGTCAAGAGAATGGTCTGTCTTCTTTTATGTAAGCACTGATGGCTCCTGCTATCAACTATCATGTCATATCATATCAACTAGATCAACTAGTAATTCTCTAAGATATAAATAGAGCACAGACTATAAATTTCACTAAAAGATCTTGTAAGGGCCTAGAGAAGAGAATACAATTAATTCCGAAAATATATTTTAATATATTCTTTTTAAAACCTGAAATATAGAAATTTGAATATTTTAAGTTGAATACCTCTTTCCATTCATTTCTCTGTGCATCATATGACTCAACTGTGTTCAAATAAGTATGTCCATCATATCCTCCAACCACATAGAGTTTGTCTCCAAGCGGGCACACAGCAACAGCATCTCGAGGAACACTCAGAGGTGCCACAGTTGACCATGAGTCACTTTTTGGATCATACCTTAAAGGATTTAGAGAGACAATTGGGAGGAAAAGTCCAATAGAGTTACAATTGAAAATAATAGACATTCTCAAAATGTATACCTATCTGAAACACAGGATTAAAAACACTTTATACAAATATTAAGTGTAGATTGGATAATATTAAGGCTATGTACATGACAAAATTACCTTCAGCCACTAGGTGTCTCTCAAAGCATATTGAACAAGTTTCCCTTTCCAAGATACCACGCACTTCATTAACAAGTACTCAGATAAACTTTGAGGAAATTTCACATATTGTGATCCTGGCATGATATAAAAAATGTCTCCTCTCATTTAGTAGTCTGATTGAAGAGCTTTTGTTTTTCTTTTATTATTTATTTGTCAAAGTTATACATAAGATGCCTCTTTTATATGAGAACTCATTTTAAAGTAAACCTGAATATAACTGCCTTTCTATTTTTGCTGTATGAAATGTACTACTTTGGTTTTAATACTATTTGCAGATAGAATGGTCATAGACTTATCCTGTGTTTTTCCCTGCTGAGAGTTCTTATTTATCTTCAGTGGAGTTAAGGTTTATTGTTTTCTATTTTAATCTGAAGTTAACTCCTTATCTCCAAACCTCTTTAGTAAGCAGAATGAAAAATAATACAGTAAGTAATATTAATTAACGTATTTTCTAGAAATTCTTTCCTAACCTTTGAAGCTTATTTTTAAAAATACATAACATTAAAATCTAAAAATTGAACAATGAAGAAAACTCATATAATTATACACAAAAATGCTCCCTGACTTTACATTGGCCTATTTGTAAAAGTCTAATGAAATATATTTATTTTACAAAGGAGATTTTCATTTATCACTTTCCACTGATATATTTGTATTACCCCCTCTAACCACTGTTTGTATCTCTTCAATGATATTCTAAATCATCTGATTTCAGCTTCCATCTGAAGTCGGTCTCACATCTAGAATTTTAAAAATAGTATCTGAAATCAGCAATAACTCAGACAACTTAAATTCTATATCATCGAGTGTCATGTAGCATATCACTTTAAATTCAGATGTTATGGTAAAAGTCAGAACCAGAAAATCCATAGCTGCATGCTCCTGCTAAGCCAAATCTTCAAAACAATAGCTATTGTTAATTGATGCTTCACTCAGCTGACAGTCAGGGTACACACACAGATGAATCATGAACCGAAACTCATAGAAGGATTTGCTCATAAATTTGCATCCAAAGACCCAAGACTTTTCTGCATGGGCATGGTAACTAATGCTCAAAATCTGGTTAACATTATTATTATCTGGATGCTGCTTGATTAAGAAGAGGAGTTTGGGGAATGTTGAAGTTTCTGAAGAAAAATTAATTGGTAATATGGTGATCATCTGTAAAGATACACAGGAACAGTTATTAAAGACAAAAGTAGTCACCGCATATTCAAATTAAAATAGCATTACTTCTCTCGCTTGTTTCTCTTTTGTTTTTCTGTCTCCCCTTACCTTGAATGTAAGTATATATATTCTTATGGAAATGAAATTGAGCCTGAAGTCAAGAGAATGAGTCATGGTCTTATTTTCCCACTTAGAGTAACTAGGAATCTTTTGCTTGATCTATGTGCCTCAGTTTTCTCATTAACATTATAGCAACAGTGATCCCTAACCCAACCAATGTGATGGTTTTAGAGAACTTTAATTTAAATTATTATCATAAGTAATTGGGTATGCCAAAAGTGTTTTAGCAAAAAAAAAAAAAAAAAAAAAATAGCATCAGAAAAATTCTTCAAGATGTGGAAATGAGGATTATCTGATTCCATAGAGGGTGTATGGACCTTTAAGTGTTTAAGTGCGTTTTTTTTTTTTTTTTTTTTTTTTTGAGATGGAGAGTGGCTCTGTCCCCCAGGCAGGAGTGCAGTGGCGCGCGATCTCCGCTCACTGCAAGCTCCGCCTCCCAGGTTCACGCCATTCTCCTGCCTCAGCCTCCCAAGTAGCTGGGACTACAGGCGCCCGCCACCACGCCTGGCTAATTTTTTTATTTTTATTTTTAGTGGTGACGGGGTTTCACCGTGTTAGCCAGGACGGTCTTGATCTCCTGACCTTGTGATCCGCTCACCTGGGCCACCCAAAGTGCTGGTATTACAGGCGTGAGCCACCGCACCTAGCCCCTTTAAGTTACTTTCTACTGACAAGCCTATTTTATAACTCTGTGTGTGTGGAAGTTATAAAAAACTGAGTTTTCTTGTGATTTTTTTTCTATAACAATACAAATTCATTTTGCCTGATAGCAATAGAATTGATTTCCACAATGTAGAAATAATGACTCCCAAAGATTATCTTTTATTGTTATATTATATGATTTCAACTAGTTTTGCATCTATTGAGAAATTATTTCAGTATTCAAAGTTGTCTAAGTACCTTTTATTCTAAGTACCTTTTGAACTTGTTTTAACATCTTATAATTGTTTTCTTTATCTATGAATCACATGAAATGTTTAACACATGTTCATTTTATATTTTTTAATTTTTTAATTGATATATATTTGTACACATTTATGGGGTACGTGTGATATTTTGTTACATACATAAAACGTGTCATTTTATATTTGCATGAAAGCCATGATTTTAAGGTTTTGAAAATTATATTTTAGCACTAGTCATTTTCTCAATGCCTTTTCAAGGAAAATGACAATAATAGTGTAATAATAGGGTGATAATGTTAGTAATAAAAATAATACTGGATTATAGCAATAATACTAAAATAAAACTACCATACTTGCAACTGACTCCTATTGAATAATTAACATAGGGCAAGCAATGTAGTAAGTGCATTATCACATTTTATCTTGTACCCTATGTGGTTGATACTATTATTATTCCCATTTTACATATGAGGAAACTGATGTTTAGAGATGTAAAGTAACTGGGACAAGGTCACATAATTAATAAATAGTAGATTTAAAGTTTGAACCGAGATCTGTCTGACATCTAATCTGATGCGTTTAACTACTATACTACACATTTGTTTAGTATGTGTAAAGTTCTCATTTTTCTCTTTTTAAAAAAGAGGAGGAGAATTTTAAAAATCAGTAAATTTGGGAGTGTAATTATGTCAGAAAATGAGGTTGAACATTTACTTATAGGATATGCATGTAAGTATGTAATTGTGTAGTCTGTGCCACAGATTATATCAGATAATATAAATTGAATTTATATTTTTAGTGGTTTATTTAAATTGATATAGACATTTTAAACCATAATAAGGCTAGTTCTACTGTGAACATTCTATGGTGCTAAAATATGCAGCCCAATTTGTTTTTTTTTCAAGTTTTAACACAGACTTCCACAATTTCAAGGGTTCACAGAGTAAAGCTAAGAAAGTGCTGGCATTATAATAATGGGAAGAAAAATGATTAAAATAGTCATATATTCCACATTTTTTTTGTTATGAGAGGTATACTTTTTTGTGATAAAATCCACTTACATAGTTTCATACATTTAGATACAGGAAGCCAAGTTAATGCAACACAAGTTTTACCACTAAGCCTCAACAAAAAGCTTCCAAACTGCAATAGAAACAAGAAAGCACAGACTATAATAAACGAAAACAGTCTTGCTAGGATTTATTACAAGAAAATTGCCATTATGAGACAGAGAATTATTTGTATCTCTGATTATATATTTACATGATTTACTTCTTGACAGATACAATTTTTGTGAAGTCAGATGCGGTTTTCATAGCAACAAACCTTCACAGCTTCTTATTTACTAGGTATCTTTGTACAGTTCTGTGTTATTTTGGATAAAATCCTTCAGGCAACTTTTAATATTTCTGTAAAAAACAACATGGGTTTTCCATATCGATCTTTCTCCTTGACTTCTCCCTCCCATGAGTTTAGCACTCCAATGCAGTTTTTTGTTTGTTTGTTTATTTTTTAAAGACAGAGTCTCATTCTGTTGCCCAGGCTGGAGTGCAGTTGTGCAGTGATCTCAGCTCGCCATAACCTCTGCCTCCCAGGCTCAAATGATTCTCATGCCTCAGCCTCCCCAGTATCTGGGATTACAGGCATGCGCGTCCATGCCCAACTAATTTTTGTGTTTTTTTAAGAGATAGGGTTTCTTCATGTTGGCCAGGCTGGTCTCAATTTCCTGGCCTCAAGTGATCCACCCACTTCAGCCTCCCAGAGTGTTAGGATTACAGGTGTGAGGCACCGTGCCCGACTCCAATGTAGTTTGAAGTGTCAATGAAATCTCAAGATACCATAATTATTTTTATACAAATTCGTTAGCACTTTTGATCAAGACTTTTTTCCCAAATATAATAATTCCAGATACTATATGTTTATGTTATATATGATTTAGTGTTGCCAAATATCAAGAGTTTTATAAAGAAGTTATAGTTACATGGCTTTTAGGTGTAGAACCGTAAATACTTTTACAGGCATAAGAATAGAATTCAATACCTAGGTATCATTACTTAAAATAAAAACTGCACTTACCTTTGTTGAATACAATTATGGATTCTTAAAATATATGTGTACATTCTCTGGTAGTCAGGCTTGTACCCTAACTTTTATGAGTTGTGTGCTGTCTATGACTTTTTGCGGTCTACAGAAGGCATCAATAAATCATCTAGGCAATTTAAAATTTTTATGGAATCTGTCCTTTTTAAAAAAATGTCCTGCAGTGTTGTTTAAACACAGTTTAAGTCTACTGTATTCTTTGGGTTTTTCTAAAAGGAAACATGATTTGGGCCGTGAATTTGGGCCATGTATTTGGGGAATCAAATGCGCGCATGCGCGCGCGCGCACACACACACACACACACACACACACACACACACACACTCACACATCCAGAAAGCACACATCCCTAGAAATGCCCAAGAATACATCAGGCCTTTATGCTGAGGTGATCCCAGGCACAGAACATGACCTGCTAATGCGTGATGGTCTAATGGATGAAGCCAGTCTTCAAAGACAGGGAAGGTGCCTGTTTTTTCAAAAACCCAGTTTTCAGCAAAAGATCAAAAGGCATATAAAGAAACAGAAAAAAATAAAAACAAAGTCAATTTTAAAATAACAAATTAAATCTCCAGATACTCTTCCTGTAGAAATATAAAGATCTGACTTACAAGACAGTAACATAGCTGTCTTATGCTAAAGCCAAGATAAAAACAGAAATAATGTAAATAAGTAAAAAAAAATTATAATAAAGAAACGTAAAAATTCTTGAGCTGAAAATAAAATGACAATTTGAAAATTCAGTAGAGGGATTCAATGGGAGACTCAAGAAACAGAAGTAAGAATGAGTGAACTTAAAGAAGGTCATTTAAAATTATCTTGTGTGAGAAGCAAAAAGAATAAAGAAAAATGAATAGAGCCTGAGGGACTTACGGGCTAACATCCAGTGGACAAATATATGCATTTCAAAAATCTCAGAAGAAAAAGAGAGAAAAGAGCAGAAAGAATATTTGAAAAAATAAGAGCTGAAAAACCATATCAAGACACATTATAAACTCTTAAAAGTCAGAGATAAAGAGACAATATTGTAAGCAAGAAGAGTAAAGCAACTTGACACATAAAAGGAATTCTCAATGAGATAACTAATAAATTTCTCAAAAATACCTTAGAAGACAGAGACATTTTTTTTTAAAGAGGGCAAATTAGGGGCTTTGCTGGCATGCCTCACTCACGAGGAAGTAGCAAAATAGTGTGTAGAGATTCACACTGTAAACTTTTATCTAAGAAGGAACACAGGTGATTAACATAAAAGCAAAAGAAACTCCAGATACTTTGATGAATTTGGTGGCAGCAGCCTGGGCTGTGAGTTGAGTGGAAAATTGAGAGTGAGTCCCCAGTGCATGAGACGGGGAGAAAGGGTCTCCACCATACACATTCCCACTGGGGAGGTAGGTAATCTAGGCCAAGTGGGAGCTCCTTGACCCTACCAATCGCTGGATCTGATGTTGGGAGCAGTGGGGAGACCTTGAGAAGGGGTAACAGCAGGAAGTTGTGTTGTATGCATTCCAGACGCTGGCTCCAATAGAAGGTGGCCAATAAATATCCTAACTATAGGAGTCTTTACTGAAATCTGTAAGCCACATGGGCAGCAGTCACTAGCTGGGCAAGTCTCCAGACTGAGATTTGTGATCTAGTCTCAAAGAGGAGAGGAGTCCCCATTGCCAGAACTGAGAAGAGAGAGTGGTATGGGATTACAGTGTGCATGCAGGAGGTGGGTGACCTCCCCTTTGCAAGACCAGACTAGGAAGGGTACCATGTGGGAGCCCCAGTTTTTGTCCCAGCCAGGAAAGTCTTCAGCCTGGGACAGTTTTGCAATCTGAGATGTTCTGCTTGTAACTTAGCTATTTGTTTCAGCTTGATGCCAGTAGTAGGCTTCAGGAGGGAGCTCTGCAGGATGGTGACCCAGGAAGCAAGGCAGGTCTCACTGCCACCTGCTAAATTTTGGAGCCCAAGCCACTCCTCATTTCCCATGCTGGCTCTTTGGAATGACAGAGGTTTCTCCACTCCTTTTAATATTGCCCCAGTGTCCTGAGAACTGCTCTTTATCACCCATCAGGGCTAGCACTTGCACCTGCTATTGGGGAGCCTGAGTAAGGGCATGCCTGATGCAGCCCCATCAAAATTTTACCCAATTACCCACGTCATAGGCAAAGCATGGGATCAGAACCCCTGGGAGTTCCACAGCCCAGCACGTTCCCTGGGACATTAGACTACTTCTCCTTGCTGGTAAAGATCAAGCATAGATCTTACTACCACCATCCCAGCTGCCTGTCACCTGTCAGTGCCTTCAGCTGGCCAGCAGGTCAACCTGCTCAGCCCATTACAACTGCTGACATAACTGCACAGTTCTCGGGAAGGAAATGTGCTTTGTGCAACCTCTGCTACTATCATCACCCACAGCACCCCAGCTGCTTAGGAGGCCCTGAGCCTGCTCACCTGCCTTGTACATTAATACTACAACTGGCATTTGAGTAAGTCACCACACTAAGGCTGTTTATAACCAAGGAAATTATAGAGCGCCTACATCACTCCTCCACTATCTCTGTCAGGGTTAGTGCTTGTGTCCACCACTGGGATATCTGAGGGTGGCCCCACCTGGTCCAGCTCTGCCCAACTTCACCCTCCTCATGGTGCTGAGGATAAAGCCCAGGCCACTGGGTATTCCACAGACCAGCCCACTGCCTGAGGCACCAGAGGCCTTCTCCTGATAAGGAAATATAAAGCAAAAACCCATCTGCTACCACCACCACCACCACTGGCTCTTACCTCCTTCAAGTGCCACGTACTGGCCTGTAGGTTAAAGTGCACAATCCAATACAAAATCCATTGACACCAATGCAGATAAGCTTATGGAGACCTCTGCTACCCCAGCTCCAAAGGAGGCAGTGAGCCTGCTCACACCCCTAGAACATTGCTATGACAACTGGCACTTGAGAAAATCACACTAAGGCTACCTATAATGAAAAAAATTCATAGAGTCTTTGCCACTGAAAACACTCAGACTCAAAGCCTAATGATCTTATTCAAAATAGGTTATATTCACATCTTAAGGGGAAAAAAGTCCTGTCCAAATAAAAGTAAATTTAAAAATAAGAAGATGTGATATTTTTCTTTTCAAATGATAAGGAACCAATGGAACAGCTCTGGAAGTATAAAAGAACAGGGTGTTATGATAACCACCACAAAGCATTGCACTAACTCTTTAGCAGTAGTTCCTAACCAAAATGAAATACATGACATTTCAGAAAAAGAATTCAAACTATTGATTTTAAAGAAGCTCAACAGGAATCAAGAGAAAGCTGAAAACCAATACAAATAAATCAGAAAATCAATCCAGAATATGAATGATAAATTTGCCAAAGAGATAGATTTTTCTTTAAAAAGAAACTTCTGAAAAGGAAAATTCATTGAAGGCATTACAAAATACAGATGAAATCTTCAATGATAGACTAGACTAAGCAGAAGAAAGAATCTCAGAGCTTGAAGATAGTACTTTTTAATTTATCCAGTCAGATAAAAACAAAAAAAAAAAAAAATAGAATTAAAAAGTGAGCTAAGCTTTTGGTAAGTATGGGACTATGTAAAATGTCCCAACTTACAAATTATAAGTGTTCCTGGGGGCAAAGAAAAAAACCCAAAATCTGGGAAACTATTTGAGAAAATAATTAAGGAAAACTTCCCTAGTCCGGCAAGAGATCTAGGTATCTCGATGCAAGAAACTCAGAAAACTCCAGAAAAATACTGTAAGAACAATCTCACCAAGACATATAGTCATCAGACAGTCTAAATTCAATATGAAGGAAAAAAATCCTAAAATCAGCAAAAGAAAAGCATATAGTAACCTATAAAGGAAACCCCATCAGACTAAAAGTGGACTTCTCAGCGGAAGCCTTACAAGCCAGAAGAGATTGGGATTTTATTTTCAAGGCGCTTAAGGAAAAATCTGTAAACCCTGGCTTGTGTATACTGCCAGAATAAGCTTCATAAATGAAGAAGAAATAAAGTCTTTTGCAGACAAGCAAACACTGAGAAAATCTGTCACCACTAGACCAAACTTACAAGAAATGCTCGAGGAAGTTATAAACATGGATACAAAATTTGGTCAATACTTGCCATAATAAAAACATCTGAAAGTATAAAACTCAAAAGTCTTATAAAACGATTACAAAAATAAGGCTACAAAGTAGCTATATAACAATATTATGACAGGAATAAGACCTCATGTATATGGGTTATGTATATAACCATAACTGTATATGGATTAAATATGCCAATTAAAAGAAATAGGCTGACAAAACGGATATATATATATAAAAGGATCCAACTATACACTTCTTACAAGAAACACCTTATTGATAAAGACACTTAGAGACTTAAGTTAATGGGGTGGAAAAAATATTCAATTTAAATGGAAAACAAAAGCAAACAGGAGTAGATATGTTTACATCTGATCAAGCAAACTTTAAATAAACAACAGTTTAAAAAGACAAGGAATGTCATTATATAATCATGAAGAAATCAATTCAACAAAAAGATGCAACAATCCTAAATATATATGCACCAAACACTGGGGCACCCAGATTTATAAAACGAATATTACTTGACTTGAGAAAAGAGCTAGGCAGCAATGCAATAATAGTAGGGGACTTCAACATCCCACTGACAGCACTAGGCAAATTATTGAGGCAGAAAATCAACAAAGAAACACAGGAAAATGGCCTCGGCAAAAAATTCGTGACTAAGACCTCAGAAGCACAGGCAACAAAAGCGAAAATATACAAATGGGACTTAAGTAAAAAACTTCTGCACGGCCATGGAAAGAATCAATAGAGTGAACAGGGAATCTTCAGAATGGGACAAAATATTTGCAAAGTATGTATCTGGCAAATGGGCTAATATCTGGAATTTACAAGGAACTCAAACATCTCAGTCATAACAAGAAAAACTCAAATAACCCCATTAAAAGTGGTCAAGTAATATGAAGAGATAATTTTTTAAAATGACATATAAATGGCCAAAAAGCATATGCAAAAATGTTCAACATTACTAATTATGAGAAAAATGTGAATTAAAACCACCATGAGATACCATTTTACACCAGTAAAAATGGCTATTAATAAAAAGCCAAATAATAACAGATGTTGGCAAAGATGCAGAGAAAAGGGAACACACACTGTTAGTGGGAATGTAAGTAAGTATAACCTTTATGGCAATCAGTATGCAGCTTTCTCAAAGAGCTAAAAATAGATCTACCATTTGGTGCAGCAATCCCACTACTGCGTATCTACCTAAAGGAAGATACATCATTATACCAAAAGATACCTGCACTCATAGGTTTCATGCAGCACTATTCACAATAGCAAATATATGAAATCAACCTAAATGTCCATCAATGGATGATTGGATTAAAATATGCACACAAACACATACACACCCCCACATACACACACATATACATACACCATGGAATACTACTCAGCCATAAAAAAATCGTGTTTTAAACAATCATGTCTTAAACAAAATAACTCAGAAACAGGAAGTCAAATATCACATGTTCTCAGTTATAAGTGGGAGCTAAATAATGCATACACAGATATAGGAAGTGGAGTAGTAGACATTGGAGACAGAACAGTGAGGCAGGTGGAGGGTGGTGAGAAATGAAAAATTACTTAATTGGCTCAATATATACTATTCAGATAATGGCTACACGAAAAGCCCAGACTTCTCCACTTTGCAATAGGTCCATGTAGTAAAACTGTACTTATACTACCTAATTTTTAAAAAATTTTATTTTATTAATTTCCAGGGTACATGTGTAGAATGTGCAAGTTCGTTACATAGGTAAAGGTATGCCATGGTGGTTTGCTGCACCTATCAATCCATCACCTAGGTATTACACCCAGCATGCATTAACTATTCTTCCTTATGGCCTCCCTCACACCCACACTCCCCTGACAAGCCCCAGTGTTTGTTGTTCCCCATCCTGTGTCCATGTGTTCTCATTGTTCAGCTCCCACTTATAAGTGAGAACATGTGGTGTTTAATTTTCTGCTCCTGCATTAGTTTCCTGAAGATAATGGCTTCCGGCTTTATACATGGCCATATGAAGGATATGATTTCATTCCTTTTTATGGCTGCATACTATCCTATGGTGTATATGTACCACATTTTCTTTATCTAATCTATCGTTGGTGGGCATTTGGGTTAATTATATGTCTTTGCTATTATGAGTAGTGCTGCAATGAACATATGCATGTGAGTATCTTTATAATAAAATGACTTATATGTCTTTGGGTATATACCCAGTAATGAGATTGCTGGGTCAAATGATATTTCTGGTTCTAAATGTTTGAGGAATAGTCACACTGTCTTCCACAATGGCTGAACTAATTTACATTCCCACCAACAGTGTAAAAGCATTCCTATTTCTTCAGAACTTCACCAGCATCTACTGTTTCTTGACTTTCTAATAATTGCCATTATGATGGGCATGTGATGGTATCTCATTGTGGTTTTGATTTGCATTTAATGATAAGTGATGTTGAACTTTTTTTCATGTTTGTTGATCTCATGTATGTATTCTTTTGAGAAGTGTTGACAAAGCTGACAAAAACAAGCAATGGAGAAAAGATTCCCTATTTGATAAATGGTGCTGGAAGAACTGGCTGGCCATATGCAGAAAGTTGAAACTGGACCCTTCCTTACACCTTATACAAAAATTAACTGAAAAAGGATGACATGGTTTGGCTATGTCCACACCCAAATCTCATCTTGAATTGTAGCTCCCATGATTCCCGTGTGTTGTGGGAAAGACCCAGTAGGAGATAATTGAATCATGGGGGCAGTTTTTCCCATACTGTTCTCATGATAGTGAGTAAGTCTCTCGAGATCTGGTGGTTTTATAAGGGGAAACTCATTTTGCTTGGCTCTCTGATTCTCTCTTGCCACCACCATGTAAGAAGTGCCTTTCAGCTTCTGTCATGGCCTCAACAGCCACATGGAACTACGAGTCCATTAAACCTCTTTTTCTTCCCAGTCTTGGGTATGTCTTTATCAGCAGTGTGACAATGGACTAATACAGTAAATTGGTACTAGTAGAGTGGGCCACTGCTGAAGATATCTGAAAATGTGGAAGTGACTTTGGAATTGGGTAACAGGCAGAGGTTGGAACACTTTGGAGGACTCAGAAGATAGGAAAATGTGGAAAAGTTTGGAACTTCCTAGAGTCTTGAGACTTGTTGAATGGCTTTGCCCAAAATGCTGATAGCAATGTGGACAATAAAGTCTAGGCTGAGGTGGTCTCAGATGGAAATGAGGAACTTGTTGGGAATTGGAGCAAAGGTGACTCTTGTTATGTTCTAGCAAAGAGACTGGCAGCATTTTGTCCCTGCCCTAGAAATTTGTGAAACTTTAAACTTGAGAGAGACTATTTAGGGTATCTGGTAGAAGAAATTTCTAAGCAACAAAGCATTCAAGAGGTGCTGTTAAAGACATTCAGTTTTATAAGGGAAGCAGAGCATAAAAGTTCAGATAATTTTCAGCTTGACAATGTGATAGAAAAGAAAATCCCTTTTTCTGAGAAATTCAAGCCCCCTGCAGAAATTTGCTTAAGTAATGAGGAGCTCAATGTTAACTGCCAAGACAATAGGGAAAATGTCTCTAGGACATGTCAGGGAGCTTCATGGCAGCCCCTCCCATCAGAGACCTGGAGGCCTAGGGGGGAATATGTTTTCCCCATGCTGTGTGCAGCCTAGGAACTTGGTGCCCTGCATTTACAGCTGCTCATGCTGTGGCTAAAAGGAGCAAATGTAGAACTCTGGCTGTGGCTTCAGAGGGTGCAAGCCCCAAGCCTTGGCAGCTTCCATGTGGTGTTGAGCCTGTAAGTGCACATAAGTCAATAATCGGGGTTCGGGAACCTCTGCCTAGATTTCAGAGAATGTGTGGAAATGACTGGATGCCCAGACAGAAGTTTGTTGCAGGCATAGGGCCCTCAAGGAGAACCTCTGCTAGGGCAGTGCAGAAGGGAAATGTGGGGTCAGAGCCCCCACACAGATTCCCTTCTGGAGCATCACCTAGTGGAGCTGTGAGAAGAGGGCCACTGTCCTTCAGGTCCTAGAATGGTAAATCCACTGACACTGTGTGCCTGGAAAAGCCTCGGACACTCAGTGCCAGTCTGTGAAAGCACCTGGGAGGGAGGCTGTACCCTGCAAAGCCACAGGGCCAGAGCTGCCCAAGACCATGGAACCCACCTCTTGCATCAGTGTGACATGGATGAGAAACACGGTATCAAAAGTGATCATTATGCAGCTTTAAGATATGACTGCCTTGCTGAATTTTGGACTTGCATGGGGCCTGTAGCCCCTTTGCTTTGGTCATTTTTTCCCATTTGTAATGGACGTATTTACTCAATGCCTGTACCACCGTTGTATCTAGAAAGTAACTAACTTGCTTTTGATTTTACAGGCTCACAGGCGGAAGGGACTTGCCTTGTCTTGCATGAGACTTTGAACTGTGGACTTTTGAGTTAATGTTGAAACGAGTTAAGAATTTGGGGGACTGTTGGGAAGGCATGATTGGTTTTGAAATGTGAGGACATAAGATTTGGGAGTGGTCAGAGGTAGAATGATATGGTTTGGCTGTGTCCCCACCCAGATCTCATCTTGAATTGTAACTTCTATGATTCCTACATGTTGTGGGAGGAACCCAGTGGGAGATATTTGAATCATGGGGGCCTGCCCTGCCTGCCTCACCTAAGATATTATTTGCAAAAGCCATTTTGTTAATTTCCAACGTGCTGTAATTCATATAAAAAGTGACAGTTTGTAGTTATAACAGGTGAATGTGCAATAATCTGTCTTGAAAAATTACAGACAGGAAGATAAATAGTCTAAGTAAGTGAAAACCCAGCTTAGAGTTAACACATCTGTGAACAAATGTGCAGTGCATTTTCTCCCATACTGTTCTCTTGGTAGTGAATATGTCTCATGAGATCTGATGGTTTTATAAGGGGAAACCTATTTTGCTTGGCTCTCTGTTTCTCTCTTGCTGCCACCATGTAAGAAGTGTCTTTTGGCTTCCACGATGATTGTGAAGCCTCCCCAGCCACGTGGAACTGTGAGTCCATTAAACATCTTTCTCTTCCCAGTCTCAGGTATGTCTTTATCAGCAGCATGAATACAGACTAATACAATGGATTGAAGACTAAAATGTATAGCCCAAAACTTTAAAAAACCCTCAACAAACTAAGAATAAAAGAAAACTACCTCACCCTAATGAAGGTAGTATATGGAAAACCAAGAGCTACTATCACACTTAATGTAAGTATTTCCTGTAGGAACAAGAACAAGGAAAGGTGCCCACTTCTACCACTTTATTTGACAATTAGAAATTTTAAACCAGAGCAATTAGGCTAAAAAGAGAAACAAAAGTCATGCAAATTGGAAAGGAAGAAATTAAGAAAGACATCAATAAAGGGAAAGATAGCTTCTGCTTATGGAGTGGAAACCTTAATATTCTTAAGATATCAATACACTCGGTTGGGTGTGGTGGCTCACACCTGTAATCCTAGCACTTTGGGAGGCTGAGGCAGTCAGATTGCTTGAGCCCAGGCATTTGAGATAAGCCAGGGCAACATGGCAAAACCTTGTGCCTACAAAAATTACAAAAAATTTTGCCAGGTGTGGTGGCACATGCTTGTAGTTTTACCTACTAAGGAGGCTGAGTTAGGAGGATTACATGAACTTGGGGACCATGCAGTGAATCATGATGGCACCACTGCATTCTGGCCTCGGTGACAGAGGGAGATCCTGTCATTAAAAATAATAATAAATAAATCAATACACAATGTGATCTACGGATTCAATGCAATTTCTATAAAAACTCCAATGGCATTTTTGGCAGAAATAGAAAAATTCGTCCTAACTCCATATAGAATCTCAAGAGACCCAAAGTAGCAAAAACAATCTAGAAAATGAACAAAGTTGGAGGTTTACTGCCTCCCTGATTAAGAAGCTTACTATACCAGCTACACTAATCAACACAGTGATGTACGGGCAAAAAGACAAACATAAAGACCAATGGAACACAGTACAGAGCCCAGAAATAAACCCTTACATATATGGTCAGAAAAATTTTGACAATGGTGCTGAGGCCACTGAATGGGGAAAGGAGAGTCTTTTCAACACATGTTAACGGGAAAACTGGATATCCACATGCAAAAGAATAAAGTTGAACCTTTACTCAATAAAGAACAAATAAATTAATGGGTCAAAGGCCTGAAGGTAAGAGGTACAGTTATAAAACTCTAGGTATAAAATATAAATAAAAAGCTTGATTAACTTGTATTTGGCAATCACTTATTGGATAAAACACCAAAAGAACAGTCAACAAGAAAAAAAATATATAAATTGAACTTCATCAAAATTAAAAATATTTGTGCATCAAAAGACATTATCAACACAGTGACCAGGAAATCCATGAAACAGGAGAGACTATCTGGAAATCATACATATGATAAGTAACTAATTTCCAGAATATGTAAGGAACTACTATAACAATAATATTCAGCCTTAAAAAGGAAATGAAATTCTGACACGTTATTACGTAGATAAACCTTAAAGAATTATGCTAAATGAGATATGACAATCATAAAATAATAACTATTTATGATTCCACTTTTATGAGTTAACTAGAATAGTCAAATTCATAGAAACAAAAAGTAGAATAGTGGTTACCAGTGGCTGTGGAGAGGTAAAAATGTAGAGTTATTATTTAATAAATATTGACTTTCAATCTGAGCACATGAAAAATGTTGTAGAGATGGTTGGTAATGATATTTGCAAAACAGTGAGACTATGTCACTAAACTGTACACTTAAAATAGTTAAAGTAAAAAAAATCCTTATTATGTATAATTTGCCACAAAAATTAGCACTATTAAGGGGTGATTGGTTATTGCTTATGCGAACTGTAGAGAGAACTAATGTGGTTTTTTCAGTGTCACATATATTTGACTATAGTACATTATAGTATTATAGTGTATTAAAATCAAATATGTATTATCTGAGGCAGTGATTGACCATATTTATGGCTTGTATAATCTTAAAAAAGTAAGTTGTATCTCTTAATAACTGATTTTAGAAGAGGCATTCCATTTATACACTGAATGCTAGGGAGCCAGTCATTGAGAATAAATTTTTAAAGTGCTACAGATCAGATATTCCCTATAGGAAACTTTTAGCTTTAGTTATCAATTATGTGTCAGTGGTATGTTTATCAGAAAAAAAAAAAAAAATTCATCTTTTCTTTAGACTCTTCTGCCTAAATTCTATCCTTTATGTCATTGTTTGACCAATTTCTTCCAAGTTGCTTTCTTCATGATATTCCAACTCTCCTCAATTTAATTTTTCCTCTGCCTAAAAGATAAAGTCTCAAAACTTCTACCTTGGCGTTAAGTGACATCAGACAATGTGGTCCTTAATTCTGTTCTGAGTTGCACTTCCAAATTGTATTTCCATCTAAAGTGTCTGCTCTAACTGAAAAAGCTGTCTCCTTTACTTCAATGGTTTTGATTGTGATTTTTTTTCTCCTAAATTTGTATGCCTGCAAGATACAAATTCTACCTATTCTATAAATTTTCCTTGAGGATGCCATTCCACAATTATGTCTGTTTCCAAAATTTTGCTCTCCTTACTGTAAATTTGTCATTTGGTCTTAGGTTAATATTATTTAACTATTTTGTGTATGTATACAGTTTTTCTGTCTTGAAAGGGAATGTAAATGGTATAACTACACAGTCATAACACTTATTTTAAGCAAGATACACAATATTCATACAAGTGAATGTCTCCCTTTCAGTGAAATTACCTTTGGGAAACAAAATACTTATTGCAATAGAGTCATTGCAATAAGTATTTCTGTATATTAATAAAATACAGAATTATTAATTTCTGTGTAATTATTTCTGTATATTTTGTGATGGTAAGTCATTGTCTCTTTACAGATTAATTTCATTTGATTTTAAAAACAGTAAACTTATTTTTATGTTGTTAATGCTATTTTTGAAATTTCTATTGGTGTTTAATGAACAGGTGGTATTTAGTTGCATGAATAATTTCTTTAGTGGTTATTTCTGAGATTTTGGTGCACCCATCACCAAATATGTAGACTTTATCCCTCTCCCCACTCACACCCTTTCCCCTGAGTCTCCAACGTTCATTGTATCATTCTTATGCCTTTACATCCTCCCCCACTTATGAGAGCATATAATGTTTGGTTTTCCATTTCTGAGTTGCTTCACTTAGAATAATAGTCTCCAATTCCATCCATGTTGCTGTGAATGCCATTATTTAATTCCTTTTTACAGCTGAGTAGTATTCCATATATCACAGTTTCTTTATCCACTCACTGATGGATAATCGACAGGCATTTGGCCAGTTCCATATTTTTGCAATTACAAATTCTTCTGCTATAAACATTTGTGTGCAGGTATCTTTTTTGTATAATTACTTCTTTTCCTCTGGATAGAGACCCAATAGTGGGATTGCTGTTTCAAATAGTAGATCTACTTTTAGTTCTTTAAGGAATCTCCACACTGTTTTCCATAGTGGTTGTACTAGTTTAGATTCCCGCCAACAGTGTAAAAGTGTTCCCATTTTACCACACCCATGCCAACATTTATTATGTTTTGATTTTTTGATTATGTCCATTCTTGCAGGAATGAGGTAGTATTGCACTGTGGTTTTGATTTGCATTTCCCTGATCATTAGTGATGTTGAACATTTTTTAAATATGTTTTTTAGCCATATGTATATCTTCTTTTGAGAGTTTTCTATTCATGTCCTTAGCCCACTTCTTAATGGAATTGTTTGTTTTGTTCTTGCTAATTTGTTTGAGTTCCTTGTAGATTCTGTCATTTGTCAGATGTAGATTGTAAAGATTTTCCCCCTCTCTGTAGGATATCTTTTTACTCTGCTGATTATTTCTTCTGCTGTGCAGAAACTTTTTAGTTAACTCCCATCTATTTAGGTCTGTTTTTGCTGCATTTGCTTTTGGGTTCTTGGTCATGAAGTCTTTGCCTAAGCTAATGTCTAGAAGGGTTTTTGCAATGTACCATCTAGAAATTTTACGGTTTCAGGCTTTAGATTTAAGTATTTGATTTGATCCATCTTGATTTGATTTTTGTATAGGGTTACAGATGAGGATCCAGTTTCATTCTTCTATATGTGGCTTGCCAATTATGCCAGTACCATTTGTTGAATATGGTGTCCTTACCCCACTTTATGTTTTTCTTTGCTTTGTCAAAGATCAGTTGACTGTAAGTATTTGCCTTTATTTGTGGGTTCTCTATTCTGTTCCATTCATCTATATGTCTAGTTTTGTACCAGTATGATTTTGTTTTGGAGAGTATGGCCTTAAAGTATCATTTGAAGTCGGGTAATGTAATGCCTCTAGATTTGTTCATTTTGCTTAGTCTTGCTTTGGCTAGGCAGGCTCTTTTTTGGTTTCATATGAATTTTAGAACTTTTTATTCTAATTCTGTGAAGAATGGTGGCAGTATTATAAAGGGAAATGCATTGAATTTATAGACTGCTTTTGGCAGTATGGTCATTATCACAATATTGATTCTACCCATCATGAGCATGGGATGTGTTTCCATTTGTTTGTGTCATCTATGTTTTCTTTCAGTAGTGTTTTGTAGTTTTCATTGTAGAGGTCTTTCACCTCCTTGGTTAAGTGCATTCCTAAGTTTTTGTTGTTGTTGTTGCAGCTATTGTAAGACGGGTTGAGTTCTTGATTTGATTCTCAGCTTGGTCACTGTTTTTGTACAGCAGAGCTGCAGATTTGTGTACATTAATTTTTTTCCATAAATTATTGGAGTACAGGTGGTCTGGTTACATGAGTAAGTTCTTTAGTGGTGATTTGTGAGATTCTGTTGCACCCATCACCCAAGCAGCATGCACTGCACCATATTTGTAATCTTTTATCCCTAACTACCTCCCACTTTTCCCTTGCCCAGTCCCCAAAGTCCATCATATCATTCTTATGCCTTTGTGTCCTCATAGTTTAGCTCCCAAATATCAGTGAGAACATACGATGTTTGGTTTTCCTTTCCTGAGTTACTTTACTTAGAATAATAGTCTCCAATCTCATCCACGTTGCTGCAAATGCTGTTAAATCATTCCTTTTTATGGCTGCATAGTATTCCATTGTGTATATGTACCATAGTTTCTTTGTCTACTTGTTGACTGATGAGCATCTGGGTTAGTTCCACAGTTTTGCAATTGTGAATTGTGCTGCTATAAACATACATGTGCACGTATCTTTCATGATTAATAACTTCATTTCCTCTGGGTAGCTACCCAGTAGCGGGATTGCTGGGTCAAATGGTAGTTCTACTTTTAGTTCTTTAAGGGATCTTCACACTCTTTTTCATAGTGGCTGTATTTGTTTGCATTCCCACCAGCAGTGTAGAAGTGTTCCCTGTTCACCACATTCACACTAGCATCTACTGTTTTTTGATTTTTTGATTATGATCATTCTTGCAGGACTAAGGTGGTATTGCATTGTGGTTTTGATTTGCATTTCCCTGATCATTAGTAAAGTTGAGCATTTTTCATGTGTTTGTTGGCCATTTGTATATCTTCTTTTGATAATTGTTTATTCATTTCCTTAGCCCACTTTTTGATGGGATTGCTTGTTTCTTACTGATTTGTTTGAGTTCATTGTAGATTCTGGATATTAGTCCTTTGTCAGATGTACAGATTGTGAAGATTTTCTCCCACACTGTGGGTTGTCTGTTTACTCTGCTGACTGTTCCTTTTGTCGTGAAGAAGCTTTTTAGTTTGATTAGGTCCCAGCTATTTAGCTTTGTTTTTATCGCATGTGCTTTTGGGCTCTTGGTCATGACATCCTTGCCTAAACCAATGTCTAGAATGGTTTTTCCAATGTTATCTTTTAGAATTTTTATAGTTTCTGGTCTTAGGTTTAAGACCTTAATCCATCTCAAGTTGATTTTGTATAAGATGGGAGATGAGAATCCAGTTTCATTCTCCTATATGTGGCTAGCGTATAATCCCAGCATGATTGGCTGAAAAAAGTTCTTTTCCCACTTTATGTTTTTGTTTGCTTTGTCAAAGATCAGTTGACTGTATTTGGGTTTATTTCTGGGTTCTCTACTCTGTTCCACTGGTCTATGTGCCTATTTTTATACCAGTACCATGATGTTTTGGTGACTATGGCTTTATAGACTGGTTTGAAATCAGGCTGTGTGATGCCTCCAGATTTGTTCTTGTGCTTAGTCTTGCTTTGGCTATCAGGGCTCTTTTTTGGTTCCATATGAATTTTAGAATTTTTTTTTTCTAATTCTGTGAAGAATAATGATGCTATTTTGACGGAGACTGCATTGAATTTGTAGATTACTTTTGGCAGTATAGACATTTTCACAATATTGATTCTACCCTTCCACGAGCATGGGATGTGTTTCCATTTCCTGGTGTCATCTATGGTTTCTTTCAGCAGTGTTTTGTAGTTTTCCTTGTAGAGGCCTTTTGAACCCTTGATTAAGTATATTCCTAAGTATTTTTATTTTTTGCAGCGATTGTAATAGGGGTTGAGTTCTAGAGTTGATTCTCTGCTTAGTTGCTGTTGGTGTATAGAAGAGCTACTGGTTTGTGTACATTAATCTTATATCCAGAAACTTTGCTGAATTCTTTTATCAGTTCTAGGAGCTTTCTTGAGGAGTCTTTAGCGTTTTCAAGGTGAATGATCATATCATCAACAAACAGTGAGAGTTTGACTTCCTTTTTACTGATTTGGATACCCTTTATTCCTTTCTCTTGTCTGATTGCTCCGGTTATGACTTTCAGTTCTATGTTGAAGAGGAGTGTTGAGAGTGGGCATCCTTGTCTTGTTCCAGTTCTCAGAGGGAATGTTTTCAACTTTTCCCCATTCACTATTCTGTTGGCTGTGGGTTTGTCATAGATGGTTTTTATTACATAAAGGTATGTCCCTTGTATGCTGATTCTGCTGAGAATTTTAATCATAAACATTGCTGGATTTTGTCAAATGCTTTTTCTGCATCTATTGAGATGATTATGTGATTTTTTAAAAAAACTTTATGAGGTGTATCACATTTATTGATCTGTGGATGTTAAACAATCCCTGCATCCCTGGTATAAAACTAAATTGAT
Organism: Papio anubis; assembly: GCF_008728515.1. Lineage (NCBI taxonomy): Eukaryota > Metazoa > Chordata > Mammalia > Primates > Cercopithecidae > Papio > Papio anubis. The sequence continues at coordinate 65,130,914 of NC_044996.1, forward strand.
CATGGTGTATTATCTTTTTGATAAGCTGTTGTATTCTGTTAACTAGTATTGTGTTGAGAATTTTTGCATCTATGTTCATCATGGATATTGGGCTGTAGTTTTCTTTTTTGGTTATGTCTTTTCCTGGTTTTGGTATTAATGCTGGCTTCATAGAATGAATTAGGGAGGGTTCCTTCTTTTCCTGTCTTGTGGAATAGTGTCAAAAGAATTGGTATCAATTTTCCTTTGAATGTCTCATAGAATTCCACTGTGAATCTGTCTGGTCCTGGACTTTTTTTTGGTGGTAATTTTTGTAGTTACCATTTCAATCTCGCTGCTTGTTATTGATCTGTTCAAGGTATCTAATTCTTTCTGATTTAAGCTAGGGAGGTTGTATTTTTCCAGAGATTTAGCAATCTCTTCTAGGTTTTTTAGTTGATGTGAGTAAAGGTGTTCATAATACCCTTGAAGGATCTTTGGTATGTCAGTTGTAATATCTCTTTCAGTTCTTACTGAGGTTATTTGGATTTTTCCCTCTTCTTTTCTTGGTTAATCTTGCTAATGGTCTATCAGTTTTATTTATCTTTTCAAAGAACCAGTTTTTTGTTTTATTTATCTTTTGTATTTTGTTTGTTTGTTTGTTTCAATTTCATTTAGTTCTGCTCTGATCTTTTTGTGATAAAATTTCCAGGTGTTTTTGTGCTTCTTGTATTTGGATGTCTAGGTCTCTAGCAAGGCCAGGGAAGCTTTCCTCAGTTATTCACCCAAATATGTTTTCTAAGCTTTTAGAATTCTCTTCTTCCTCAGGAACACATATTATTGTTAGGTTTCATCGTTTAACATAATGCCAGACTTCTTGGAGGCTTTGTTCACATTTTCTTATTCGTTTTTCTTTGTCTTTGTAGGACTGGATTAATTAAAAGACCTTGTCTTTGAGCTCTGAATTTCTTTCTTCTACTTGTTCAATTACATTCTGAGATTTTCCAGGGCATTTCACATTTCTAAAAGTGTGTCCAAAGTTTCTGGAATTTTGATTGTTTTTTTCTTTAAGCTGTCTATTTCCTTGAACATTTCTCCCTTCACTTTTTGTATCATTGTTTGTATTTCTTTGCATTGGGCTTCGCCTTTCTCTGGTCCCTCCCTGATTAGCTTAATAACTAACCTCATGAATTCTTTCTCAGGTAAATCAGAAATTTCTTATTGGTTTGGATCCATTGCTGGTGAACTAGTGTGATTTTTTTCGGGGGGTGTTGAAGAGCCTTGTTTTTGTGATATTACCAGGCAGGGCTGGTTTTCTGGTTCCTTCTCATCTGGGTAGGCTCTGTCAGAGGGAAGGTCTAGAACTGAAGGCTGTTTTCTCAGATATCATTTTTCCCCCAGGATGTTCCCTTGATGTAGTACTATCCCCCTTTTCCTATGGATGTGGCTTCCTGTGAGCTTAACTGCAGTGACTGTTTTCTCTATTCTGGGTCTAGCCACCCAGCAAGTCTATTTGAATCCGGGCTGATACTGGGGGGTGTCTGCACAGAGTCCTGTGATGTGAACCGTCTATGGGTCTCTCAAGATGGAAACCAGTGCCTGTTCCAGTGGAGGTGGCGGGGGGTGCAATGGAGTCTGTGAGGATTCTTAGCTTTGGTGGTTTAATGCTTCATTTTTGTGCTGGTTGGCCTCCTGCCAGGGGGTAGCACTTTCCAGAAAGCATCAGCTGTGGTAGTATGGAGAGGGACTGGCCATGGGTGGAGCCCTAAAACTCCCAAGATTATATGCCCTTTGTCTTCTGCTACCAGGGTAAATAGGAAAAGGCCATCAAGTAGGGGTGGGGCTAGGCATGTCTGAGCTCAGACTCTCCTTGGGTGGGTGTAGCAGCAGCTCCTGTGGGGGATGGGGGTGAGATTCCCAGGTCACCGGAGTTGTGTACCTAGGAGGATTATGGCTGCCTCTGCTGAGTCATGCAGGTTGTCAGGGAAGTGGGGGAAAGCCAGCAGTCACAGGTCTCACCCAGCTCTCATGCAAACCGAAGAGCTGGTCTCACTCCCACTATGCTTCTCCCCAACAGCCCTGAGTCTGTTTCCAGGTGGAGGACTAGATGGGCTTGAAAACTTGCCCCAGGCTACCTGCTTCCATGCTGCAAAAGAAAAGGGCTTGGTTCTTCCTCTCCCTGTGGAGTCTGCACACCAGATTTGTGCCCTCCCCCCATTTCTGGCCAGGAGGCTTCTCACAACGTTCAAATTGTTACAGAGTTCAGCTAAAGATTTCCTGCTCCCTGTGGAGTTTCACCCCCTGCTCCTCTGGCCAACCTCCAAATGTATCCCTGTGGCACCAGGCAGGAATGGCCTGCTAGCGGACCCAGCAAGCTCACAGGGACTTTCTGCTGCTTCCTCTACACCTGTATTTCGCTCGACCCTCTAAATCGCCTCAGCACCAGGTAAAGTTGGAAACTTCTCCTGCAAATAGACCTTCAGCTTCTCCAGTGGGTATATTTGGGAGAGGAGGGTCTCCCTTTCACACTTCTGCAGTTGGGCCACTCACAATACTTGGGGTGTCTCCCGGGTCCTACGCGAGCATTAGTTTTCTTCAGACGGTCTGTGGGTTCTCTCAGGATTGCTGGTTTGTTCTTGCAGTTCATCTGGAACTAAAATTCACAATGCGAGCCTCTGCACGCTGCTCTGTCTGGAGCTGCAATCTTCTCCTGCCTCATGTCCACCATAATGATTCCAATTCTGATTTGTGTACATTAATTTTGTAACCTGAAACTTTGCTGAATTCATTTACCAGTTCTAGGAGCTTTCTGGATGAGTCTTTAGGGTTTTCTAGGTATACAATCATGTCATCAGCAAACAGTGACAGTTTGACTTTCTTGTTACTAATTTGGATGCCCTTTATTTCTTTCTCTTGTCTGATTGCTCTGGCCAGGACTTCCAATACTATGTTGAATAGAACTTGTGAAAGTGGGCATCATTGTCTTCTTCCCGTTCTCAGAGAGAATGCTTTCAACTTTTCTCTGTTCAATATTATGTTAGCTGTGGGTTTGTCATAGATGGCTTTCATTACCTTAAGGTATGCCCCTTCTGTGCCGATTTTGCTGAGGGTTTTAATCATAAAGGGATGCTGGACTTTGTCAAAGGGTTTTACTGCATTTATTGAGATGATTATGCGATTTTAAAAAAAAATATTTTCATGAGATGTATCACATTTATTGACTTGTGAACGTTAAACAATCCCTGAATCCCTGGTATAAAACTAACTTGATCATGGTGTATTATCTTTTTGACATGCTGTTGGACTCTGTTAACTAGTATTATGTTGAGAATTTTTGCATCTATGTTCATCATGGATATTGGGCTGTAGTTTTCTTTTTTGTTATGTCCTTTCCTGGTTTTGGTATTAGGATGATACTGGCTTCACAGAATGATTTACGGGGGATTCCCTTTTTCTCTATCTTTTGGAATAGTTTTAGTAGCACTGGTACCAATTATTCTTTGAATGTCACGTAAAATTCAGCTGTGATTTCATCTGGACCTAGACTTTTTTTGTTCGTAACTTTTTAGTTATTGTTTCAATCTTACTTCTTATTATTGGTCTGTTCAGAGTTTCTATTTTTTCCTGGTTTAATCTAGGTTGTATATTTCTAGGAATTATCCATCACCTCTAGGTTTTCTAGTTTATGTATGTAAAGGTGCTCCTAGTAGCCTTGAATGATCTTTTGTATTTCTGAGATATTGGTTGTAATATCTCCCATTTCATTTCTAACTGGGCTTATTTGAATCTTTTCCTTTCTTTTCTTGGTTAATTTTGCTAATGGTCTATGCATTTGGTTTATTTTTTTCAAAGAACCAGCTGTGTGTTTTATTTATCTTTGTATTTTTTGTTTGTTTCAATTTCATTTAGTTCTGGTCTTTCTTTTCTTCTTCTGGGTTTGTTTGTTGTTTTTTCTCTAGTTCCTTGAGGTGTAACCCTAGATTGTCTATTTGTGCTCTTTCAGACTTTTTGATGTAGGCATTCAATGCTATGAACTTTCCTCTTAGAACCACTTTTCTGTTTCCTAGAGGTTTGGAGAGGTTATATTATCATGATTGTTCAGTTCAAATAACCTTTTCTTTCAACCTTGATCTCTTTTTTTTTTTTTTTTTTTTTGAGACAGAGTCTCACTCTGTCACTCAGGCTGGAGTGCAGTGGCCGGATCTCAGCTCACTGCAAGCTCCGCCTCCCGGGTTCACCCCAGCCTCCTGGCCTCCTGAGTAGTTGGGACTACAGGCGCCTGCCACCTCGCCCGGCTAGTTTTTTGTATTTTTTAGTAGAGACGGGGTTTCACCATGTTAGCCAGGATGGTCTCAATCTCCTGACCTCGTGATCTGCCCGTCTCGGCCTCCCAAAGTGCTGGGATTACAGGCTTGAGCCACCGCGCCCGGCCTCAATCTTGATTTCATTGTGACTCAACGATCATTCAGAAAGGGTTTTGCCATGTTGGCCAGGCTGGTCTTAAACTCCTGATCTCAGGTGATCCTCCCACTTTGGCCTCCCAAAGTGCTGAAATTATAGGCATGAGCCACCATGCCTAGCCTGTGAATGCTTTTTATTTAAGCTATTTCACTGGAGAATTTTCCATTCATATTCTACATGATACTTATTTATTTATTTATTTGATGTGTTTAAGTTGCACTTCACCTTTCTCCCATACCTCCTTGATTGGCTTAATAGTTGACCTTCTGAAATCTTCTTCTGGCAATTCAAATACATCATCTTGGTTTGGATCCATTGCTGGTGAGCTAGTGTGATCTTTTGGGGGTGTTAAAAGACCTCATTTTGTCAAACTTAAAGAATTGGTTTTCTGGTTCCTTCTCATTTGGGTAAACTATGTCAGAGGGAAGATCTGGAACTCAAGCGCTGCTGTTTAGATTCTTTTGTCCTATGGAGATGATGCCTTGATGTGTTGCTCTCCCCTTTCCCCTAGGGATGCGGTTTCCTGAGCACCAAACTGCAGTGATTGCTATTTCTTTTCTGGATCTAGCCACCCAGCAGAGCTACTGGAGTGGGGAGTGTCTGCCATGAGACCTGTGATGTGATCCATCTTCAGGTCTCTCAGTCAGGGATACTAGCACCTACTCTCATGGAGGTGGCAAGGGAGTGAAGTATGCTCTGAGGGTCCTTGGTTGTATTTTTGTTTAGTATACTGGTTTTGTGTTGGTTGGCCTCCAGCTAGAAGTTGGCACATTCAAGAGCCCATCAGTTCCATTTGTTTAGGAAGGATACAACTTTGCCTTAGGCTTAGGCAGTGGGCAGGGCCATAGCGCTACCAAGAAATTATGACCTTTGTGTTTGTCTACCAGAGCTTAAAGAGAAAGACCATCAGGTGGGGGCAGGGTTAGGCATGTCTGAGCTCAGACTCTCCTTGGGTGGGGCTTGCTGCAGCTGCTGTGGGGGATGGGGTGTGTTTTTCAGGCCAATGGAGTTATGTTCCCAGGGGGATTATGGCTGTCTCTGCTTTGTCACATAGGCCACCAGGAAACTGGGGGAAAGCTAGCAGCCACAGGTCTCACCCAGCTGCCATGCAGCCTGCAGCCAGAAAGCCTGGTCTCACTCCCACTGCACCCCCACTCAACAGAACCTAGTTTATTTCAAGGCAGCCAGTGAGCAGGACTGAGAACCTACCCTAGGCCATAAGTCTCCCAGCTGAGAAAGCAAGCAGGCCCACAGTTCCTCGGCTGTCCCTGCGCAGCAATCCACCTCCCTCAGAGGGTCTGTGGATTCTCTTGGCTTTTCTGTTACGTTCCTGCGGTAGTTCTTAGAGCCAAAGTTCACAATATGGTTCTCCACACACTGCTCTGTCTATGTGAGTGGGAGCTGCGAGTTAGTCCTGGCTCTTCTCCACCATTTTTTCCCCAATCTCAGTAAACTTATTTTGATTTGAGTCTCCTGAATTGGTTGAGTGATGTAGCTTGGCACGAAATTTATTTACCACTTTGTCTTACTATTTTATAGTGTGGCTATATAACAATAAGATGGCATATTCTTTTTACATACTTTATGCTGAATCTAAAATGAATATGGAATGTTTAAAAAATATATTTTTAGCCTAAGAGAAAGTGTACAATTTTACAGAAGATAAATCCACTAAAAGGATTAGCATGTATTGGAAGACTACTTTCTGGTTGTTTAAAAATGTAATGAAACACAGTCTATTAAAGATAAAAATTAAAAAATTAAAATTAGCTAAGATCCCATAATTGAAAGAGCCTGGAACAGGAGAGGACTGGAGTCTTAGAGGATCCCAGCTGGGAAAGGACTTGTTCTCCCTAGATTCCTGTTGTACTATTTAATTTTCTTAGAGTGGGCATACAAATAAATTGATTTCCATTTAAAAGAAAAAAAATTCTATTTCTAAAAAAATAAATAACCAAATAATTACATACAGAAAGAAATAGAAAAAAAACTTACCGTTCCACACAGTCAGAAAGCCTGGAGCAATGGTTGGAAGCAGGGGCATCATGTCCCCCCACAACATATAAGAATCCATTATATGTGGCAACTCCCACACCTCCACGTCTTTTGGACATTGGAGCACACAAACTCCACTTGTTAGTGTGTGGGTCAAAGTATTCCATTGATTTGAGGCAGGAACTTCCATCACGTCCACCAATAGCATATAATCTAGATAAACAGACAGAACCGCGTGTATGTATATGTGTGTGTATACATACACACACAAAATGCATGCATAGAGTGAGAGTGAGAGAACTTTGCACAAAGCTTTTCAAGTTTCTGAAGGGTCTGAGTATATATTCTACTCCTACACTATTTTGCAGTGAATAGCAGAACTCTGTGAATAGATCATTACCTGAGGGCACCTGTTAAAATCTATCCCAACCCAAACCTCCCTTTTTCACTATCTTTGTCACGGTCATTTTAACATAATTGAATAAAAGATTTCATGGGATATGAGGCACAGAAAAAAGAGGGAAAGATCAAAAGGATTGGCAGGATAGTTCCAAAGACCAACTCCAACAACTTTACAATTTTAGCAGGGTTCAATTACCTGGGAGCAGAATCTGTTGTTTTTATGTATCACTTTATATTTGCATTAAAAAATTATCACTTAGAAGACATTAACTTAATAAACAACTAAGGAAAGAGGATAGAACCTAGAAACTAGATTTTTTTTTCCCTAGGAAGTGATATTGGCTATGACTTTTCTCCCATACACTTTAAAATGCCATTCTTTTGATTAGCATTTTAAAAATAATTTTAAAATTATCATGCATTAATAAAGAAGACAGACATTTATTAATCCTTATTCCTATAACTTTCCTTCATGCTGAGTTGTAAACAACAGCAACTCAGCAAAGCACAATTAAATGGGGCAAATTTCATGTTTTCATCCTGTTCTGTATTAGGTAGGAGATTACATAACTGAATCACCTGACATTATTCAGATCAGGCCACAGATAGATTTAGGAGTAGCTTAAGCTCTAAGACACTTTAAAACTGGACCTCCTCTTAACTACGGACATTTCCGATTTATTTCTGTGCAAGGTTTTAAAAACAATGTGTTGACATTTTGACTGAGACCATATCTATGATAATGTATTGGCTTCATGCATAGTCAATATAAACACACAAGGCTGTCTCTGGCAACTGACTCAACCTATTGTCTGAAACTCGCATGATTCATTACCCTCTTATATGCTGGTCATTGTCTCCAAAGTTCCCTTGTCAGAAAGCAAATAATACCTGGTAACAATTCAAGCTCTTAGAAACTTCTAACATCATCATGTTTTAGTATAATATCTCGGAAGTGATAGGCAAGTGACAGGAAGAGGTAAATATTCAGGAAGGGTGAGACTAGGTAGGATTCTATATTTAGGAACCCTGAACGCTCAGGAGAGAGATTGTTGAAAGAATAAAAGAATCACCTTGTTATAATCATAGACAGACTAAAGTTTTGATAAAAATAAATCATCATGTAAAAAAAGTAGTAACTTCTTGAGGGTAAAATTAGAACTGGCTTGCCTGTAAAAGTGTTTCTCAAGTTTAATGTGCACAGAAGTCACCTGAAGATCCTGTTAAAATTAAGATTCTGATTCAGGACGTTTGGGGCGGGGCTAGGATTCAACATTTCTAAATACATCTCAGGAAAGGTGGATGCTGCTGGTCCCAGGACAACACCTTGATTAGATAATATTTCATCAAGTATTTATTTTAGACAAGTATTTTCAGTCCTAATGGAGAGTTCCAATGAAGATCTTTTATTATTGATAACAAGTACATCCAGGTGTTTGGAATGCTAATTGATTGATGGATCACATCACGGAAGTTCTGTACTATATGACCTGGAAGCAATGAGCATGTGTGTTTCAACTTACTCACTTGTTGTTTAATGCAACAACACCGACTGTGCTTCTAGGAGTTGACATACTGGCTACGTAATTCCACTGTCGTCCCTCAGGGTCCCATCTTTCTACAGTATTTAGATAGCTCCATCCATCATGACCACCTACAGCATACATTGGTCCTTCAAGAGTGGCTACACCTAAAAAAATTAAAATTAATATGTGGGTTCACCTAGGTATGCCACACACAATGAATATTGTTTCATTTTGCAAGCAATTAATTGCCTAACTTTTTTTTTTTTGCTTATTAAACAATTTTACATACATATGAATCATTTACAGACTCTGTTGTAAAGCTAAGTATGGTTTTCTAACCTTATGAAACTTTCAGTTTTAGTTACCATATCATAGAAGGGTATCATTGAAGTCAAAAGAGGCAGTAGAATGCATCACTTCTAGATATGTAATTTAAAAAGCAGGCTCTTTCTGGCAAAATTTCAACATTGTTTGTTGATGTAACATGTAGATACAACATGATGTTGATTCTTAGATAAACCTTAGAATAACAGGCTGACTTTAGTAGGTCTTTATAACCTCTGGTGTTTAATATAGGGGTAAAAAGATTCCCATGAGCTAACTTACTAGACAGCTTTTTAATGTAGTTAGAAGTTTGTTTTTTCAGGTATTATGAATAGCCCATTTCTGCTTTGCATCTGCTATGATAATTTACATGATGTTTTTTTCCCCACCTTGACTATCCCAATCAACCTCTCAGTGGTATATCATCATCACTTCTCCTACCTATTTACTAATATCAATTATATTGAAAAATAAGCTTGCTCTGATTTCTCTGCAGGACCTTTCGGAGCTATGTCTAGGAATAACACTGACATAACTAGATAATATAATTATATAGTGTATTATTTGGCAGAGTTAATTTATCAGGATAATTGGGACAAGCAATACCATTCCTGAATCTGCCATTTTTTAGCTCTGTAAAAGTCAAATTAAAAAAAAAAAAAAATGGAAATTTTTCTGTTGTTCAGCCAACTCTTACGATATCACAAAAATATGGAGCCTAGTATAAAGAAAGAGGTATCCTGACAAATATTCAGGAGAATCAAAGTTCTCCACCATGGGCACATGATTCATCTAACTGGAAACACAATTCCTCTCAATCGTCAAGTACTTTCCTCTCTAAATTGAGATTAGAAGAAAACTTCTTGCTGTAGTTGTATATTATTTAATAGTAAATCCCTTTGAAAAGATGTTATCCTTTTTAGAAGGAAACCCCTTTAAAATACTGGTGGAAGGGAATCAGGAGTAACCTGCAACAACAACAAATGTTTCCCAGGCTTTTATCATTTCCTTAAGTTTTTCATCATTTTGGAGACATTTTCACTAAGGATTTGGCTAAATCCCAATTATGTGCTGCTAGATTTAATTTCTTTTTTTGAGACGGAGTCTCTCTCTGTCGCCCAGGCTGGGATGCAGTGGTCGGATCTCAGCTCACTGCAAGCTCCGCCTCCCGGGTTTACGCCATTCTCCGGCCTCAGCCTCCCGAAGAGCTGGGACTACACGCACCCGCCACCTCGCCCGGCTAGATTTTTGTATTTTTTAGTAGAGACGGGGTTTCACCGTGTTAGCCAGGATGGTCTTGATCTCCTGACTTCGTGATCCGCCCGTCTCGGCCTCCCAAAGTGCTGGGATTACAGGCTTGAGCCACCGCGCCCGGCCAGATTTAAATTTTTAAAAACTCTACTTACTACACCTTCTTGAAAAATACATTACGTTACGCTCTTACCTAAGCCGTGCCGATGTGTTGACATGGGAGGCATCACAGTCCAGATTCTGCCAACTGGATTAAAACATTCCACTGTATTCAAAGTTTTTAAACCGTCTCTTCCTCCCACGACATAGAGCTTATTATCAATAACTGCAACTCCAAATTGAAGCCTACGGCCATTCATGGTGCCAATATGTAGCCAACTGTTGGTCCTGAGGTCATATTTTTCAATAGTAGTAGTACCTGACAAAGGGATATTGAACAATGGTAAAATGTACTTTTATTGACATTTTGAATTGGTATTATACACGTTATAATTATATACCCATAACTTACAGCACAGTATCAGTGATTACAATTCAAATGAAGTAAGTAGCCCAGGTAATTCTACAACCTGGGAGATAAAGCAAAGGATAATCTTTTACCAATTCTGAACCCAAATAGAAGAGTCAAAATAAAATGTTTTATGTAATATGTTTGGTTTATACCCTTACAACGCTGGCTTTGGCTATACTATTCTACTGGTGGTATCAACACAAGTGTCAAATGACATAATTTATGACAAAATACCTTGGATTCTATTATTGAATGTTTGCACATCTGTTACAGATGTAATTATTTATAACCATTCAATATATTAATTTATGGTTTTTACATTTGTTTTGGGTGTGTGTGTTTGTGTGTGTGTGTTTATTTGTGTGTGTGTGTGTTTGTGTGTGTGTGTGTGTGTTTATTTAAAAGACATGTAACTAAAGGACCAGGAATGAAAATTATTTTTAAATGGGCCTTTAGCTGGGTGTGGTGGCATGCACCTGTAGTCCCAGCTACTTAGGAGGCTGGGGTCGGAAGACCCCTTCAGCCCAGGAGGTGGAGGCTGCAGTAGGCCAGGATCAAGCCACTGTACTCCAGCCTGGGTGACAGAGTGAGACTCTGACTATATAAATAAATAAATGAAATTCAAAAAATGTTAAATGGGCCTTTGGTGTTGACTCACATAATGTTCCATGACGGTAATGATGCAAGAGGTAGAGAGAAATTTATGCAGATAGTAAGGGCAAGAGAGTCCTTGGTGGAATTACCTTTCTAATCAAAAGCAGCCCCCCAAATCATTTGTTTTCTAACAAAGAGCAGCCTGAAAAATCAGGCTGCAGACATAGATAAGCAAGCTGGAAGCTTGCACAGGGGAATGCCAGCAGTTGCACCGATTGGAAAGGGCTACCTTGGGGGCAGGCATTTCCAGCATGGAGGCTTCATCTCCCCTTTTTTTTTGTTACCACGTGTACAGTAAGAAAAAAACGGGTAACATGGCCAGCTTAGGCAGAGAACCTACCTGCATAATAAAAGATTGGTGTGGGGGCGGCCAGAGATTCGTGCCCTATGCAAATGGCACACCTGGTCCTAACCAGTCTTTTGCTCCCTATATATATGAGACACCACCTCTTCACCAGCTCATCTATGGACCCCCCTGCATTTCATCATAGATCTGGAAACCCATTTTTCCAGGACCCCTCTCTGTAGCAGAGAGCTATTCTCTTTCTTTTGCCTTTTAAATTTCTGCTCTTAATCTCAGTCTTTGTACGTCCTTGTCTTTGATTTCTGTGGCCATGAGACAACGAACCTCATGTGTTACCCCAGACAATGAACCCGCTTCAGTAGCACAAAATATTACAGTTGAAAATATAGAATTACAAGGTATTACTTTAAGTGTTAATATAATTTTATTTTCTGTTCAATCACTAATGTACAAAGTTTACTGCCGTAGTATACTGTCACTATTGACAAAGTGAACTATCACTACTGTCATAATGAATTGCCACTTCAGTAGGCAATGCTTCTTACCATTCATTTGTAATAGCTGCTGCTATTTTTTAGTAAAAGCTGCTTCTGCACAACAGGGAAACTCTGAATAATAACCAGGGTGGAAAATGATAGAATTATTTTTTACATCTATAGTGTATCTAATAGAGTTTGTGGCAGGTTTAAAAAATTTCATCCCAATTACACAAAGTCAACCACAGTAATAAGCAAAAACACTTTCCAGTTGTTCCTTTACTGGGAGATTTGTGAAGAAAATGCAGTCCATTAGTTATAATGAAGATGCAGTTAACATTTGAAGCAAACCCATTGACAGTTACAGGGCAATAGTATGGGGTCATATCCAGTCCAAATTTAAGCAGAGTGTATATTAAATATATAGCTGCTCCTTGATTAGATTGAATTAGCGGAAACCGTGTTTCCTTCCTCTAACTTTAAATATATTCTGGTGAATAGTGCACTGTAAGTATTTGTGTTCCAAATTTGGGGTTTTCTAATACAAACTTGTAAATACACAAGGACTCATTTACTCTTTCTCTATCATTACTGCCTCTTTCACTGATAACATGGATTTGACTGAATACTGATTTAGAGGTTAGCAATTGCTCTACTGACTATATTTACTGCTAAGAGGTCAAATTATAACACCTATCAAAATATCTTTTCTACATTAAATATCTTTGAATGGTAATGTTAAAACTGAAATAACTACAAACTGACATCTACTTTTATTCTATGTTTAATCAGTCAGTTTTCTCTGAATGTTTTCTACTTCTTTCCATTTCCTCATCCCAGTCTTCCTATGTCTGCATTCTTATCTGCTTGCTATAATTTTAACTTTTAGTTCTCTTTTTGTCAGTGGACTTTACCGGTGACCTAATTTCGATTAGGAAATAAAAGCTAGTCTGCACTCATTGTTATGATTATGAAGATATGAATGGTGGGGTGATTAGAAAATTGTACAAATCTACATTAATCAGCTGTATGTAGAAGATTTACACTGAGAGATGTAGATGTGTGAATCATGCCAGGTTAAATTTTTCAAGGCATTAGATTCAATATAGAAGATAAAATGATCCCATAACTTTTGACTGCAACATGAGCATTTATGACTGGTAGTTCTACAGATTGAAGTTTGAAGACTTCTCCAGCCCCTTTGTCCACCCCCAGCAATCCTTCAGCTAATCAAAATGTATATTCTCTAGCTGCTTTACTAGGGCAGCTCTATATTAGATGGAAAAATATAAATTCAATTGTTTTACTATCTTTTCCTTTAAAATTTTTCTGTATAAATAAGTTTCTGCCTCAGAATGTTTGATATATTGTTTCTCAATCCATTTCTATGCTCTTACCCAATCTTCGTTCGTCATCTATTCAAGAGTGAACAAAACCCATCAAACTTATCAGTGTTGTTGAGAACACTGTAGTTCGTGCGGTAGTAAATATATCTGATGTAATGATTTCCTCCATTTACTTTACAAATGTTCCAAAAGTGACAAGATCAGCCTTTACTTTGTCTCCTGCCATACTCTTTATTCAGAATTTATTTTTTAAATAAATAAAAATTTGCAAAATACTCTGTATGTACAAGACAGACATCCAAAGTTTACTAATTGACAATTTAACAATTTTGACTCTGTGATCATACTTAACACTTTCTAATGATTCTTTCAAATACATGGTAGGAGTTAGAGTTAGCCCCAGCCATTAGTGTGATACCTATATTTAACAGCAATTCTGAGCTTGTTATATGAGTCAGAGAGGAAATTAGAGACTGAGGAAGCACTGTATTTCTTAAACATCAAAATATAAAAGTTTTTTTTTTTAATTTTTAAAATTTCAATAGTGTTGGGGGTACAGGTGGTTTTAGGTTACATAGGTAAGTTCTTTAGTGGTGATTTCTGAGAATTTAGTGCATCCCTCACCCAAGCAGTGTACACTATACTCAATATGTAGTGAAAAACATCTTTTAAAAATAACTGAAACAACACACTATAAGAAAAGGCGTATGTATAGAAATTAATGTTTATACGTTTGTGAAAATATGTAAAGTAGTACATTTTTCTTTTTTTTTTCTTTTTTATTTTTTTTGAGACGGAGTCTCTCTCTGTCGCCCAGGCTGGAGTGCAGCGGCCGGATCTCAGCTCACTGCAAGCTCCGCCTCCCGGGTTTACGCCATTCTCCTGCCTCAGCCTCCCAAGTAGCTGGGACTACAGGCGCCCGCCACCTCGCCCGGCTAGTTTTTTGTATTTTTTTTTAGTAGAGACGGGGTTTCACCGGGTTAGCCAGGATGGTCTCGATCTCCTGACCTCGTGATCCGCCCGTCTCGGCCTCCCAAAGTGCTGGGATTAGAGGCTTGAGCCACCGCGCCCGGCCAAGTAGTACATTTTTCAATGTCATACTGCTTTATACAGATAAATGCTGCCCATGTAATGTTTTTGTTATACTTCTTAGGTTTTCTTTCTTTCTTTCTCTCTTTTTCCTTTTTTTCGTTACTACGTGTTTACCCTGGTTTTCTAATAGATTCTAAAATCCCCCAAGAGTTTTGTTGTTGTTCTTTTGTCTGTAACAGTGGCAGTGTAGAAAAAGGAACATCGTATTTGAATAAGAATTTCATCTCCAGCCTTTCTTGATGTTTGTCCTTGGGTTGGCTATCTAACCTTAAGAGGGGCAAAGTAGCGGTGACATTATTGTAACATTATTGTGAGGATTAGAAACGATGTTTGCAAAATGCCAATCAAAGATTAAGTAATCAAAAAGGTAAGGTTTTACTGTTCTTTTAATGGTCTGCAACGTCCCATGAGCCTTTTATAGTGTCTCCAAATGCCAGGAACTCAAAAGTGTCTCATACCCTCATTTATTTCCATGACAAACTTTGGCAATAGAGTCCAGAGATTATAGGTTCATATTTCACTCATTTTTAGAGACTGATAAGGAGTTATAGATACTTATAAACATTTGTTGTAATATATTTCTTTATGGTAACAAGAAGTTAAGCAAGATTAGCCCGAATAAAATGCCAAAAATAAAAAACAAACACAAAAACCAAACAAACACAAAATTTTCCATTTCTCACAATGCAAATTAGGCTTTTTGCAAAGTCAGAAATGAAGGACAAGTGCACTTGCATTTTTTATTTAGTACTCTTGTAATTTAAATACCAAACAATAAATCTTTTAATATGCTTTAATATTCGATTTCGTCAACAAAATGCAATAAAACCTCAAGTTGCCAGACTGGAGATTAATTATAGGATCTCATTGTCCTATAAAACCTATCTTGTAACATTATTGTTACAAAATACAAAAATATTGTTATTTGTTATTTTCTGAAGAACATCAGTTCTTCAAGTAACCCTACAAATCTGCAGATATTTGCATTTGCAATCTCTTGTTTTATGGGCTTATGATTAATAAGTATAGTTACTATATAGTCTTCCAATTTTCAATTACATATATCAAAGAAAATAATGTGATTCCAGTAGGACTTCAAACCAAGTTTTTAAACTTTTTTTTTTCTATCCCATATCCTTTCCTCATTTTCCACCATCCCCCAGTTTCAAGATGTCGCTCTGAGATAAACTTTACATCCTTGGAATGTTTTCTTTCCTCCACTCCCTTTCTTATCCCATTCTATGCTCCCATGCCTTACGCACATTTGTTTACCTAGATGCTTGATAAACACACACCATACTCACTTATCTCGTCAAATATTTCCTTAGAAGCTTCAGGGGCCATATGCTAATACAGACCAGACACCTCTAGCCACAATGGCACCAGCCCCTTAACCAGATGGAAGAATAAATAATTCAAGACAAGCCACTGAAGTGGGTCACAACACCTGCCACTTCCTAGCCACCCTGTCTATTCTGCATTCCAAACCTTCTCTTTAAAACCCCCACATTCTCTCTACAAATGGAAGAGTAGGAATTTTTGGAAAGAATTCCACCCACTCCTCCCCTTACTAGCATGGGAAAGAAAATCTTCCTCTCTTTATATTGCACCTCACTCTTGTTATTATGGCTTCTTTCTACAAGTGGCCAGCAGCCAGACCTTTTGCCAGGTGCAGTCTCTTTCCTTTGTGATTAACATGTGAAAGGAAAATAAATCTTGGGACCCCCCCAAGCCACGAAGCCAAAAGGAAAAGTCAAGCTGGGAACTGCATCAGGCAAACCTTCCCCACCTTTTTATTCCTAAATAAGATAAATACTGAGTTTTTTTTTTTTTTTTTTTTTTTAAAGCTACATACCTCCCTCACAATTTGCCCACAAGGAAATTCCTTGTGGGCCTCCAGATGCTTATCCTTAAGCAGTTAACATTGAATTTCACCCTGGCTATGCAAATTGACAGCTTATTTTCATAGGTGCAGGACAAAGGAATGACAGAACTCACGGTCATCCCTCTGTTCACCTGAGACAAATGCATATCTGATTGCTTCCTCTGCTTTATTGTTTATGGAAAAAATGCAGATTCTCTAAGCCAGACTAAGGCATAAATGAGTATTCTTGTACTTCCCTCACATGTAAATTGTGTATTTAGTGAAAAGCGAATCAGCTACTCAAAAGAATGCAACCATTTGTCTCTTATCTACCTATGTGCTAGAAGTCCCCACTTTGAGTTGTCTCGCGGACAGAACCAATGTACACCTTACGCATATTGATTGATGTCTGATATCTCCCTAAAATGTATAAAATCAAGCTGTACCCTGGCCCCCTGGGATTCAGAATGGGCACATCCTTAACCTGGGCAAAATAAACTTTGTAAATTCATTGAGACCTGTCTCACATACTTTTGGGTTCACAAACACTAAATAAGTTTTCCCTGAAAAGATATAATATGGCAAAGTAAATATTCAAGTTTTAAAACAGCTTCTATAAAGTAAAAGTGCCTATTAAGAGTTCAACACTAATCGAAAGGTTATGTCTCATAAGGTAAGTAGAAAAATGAGGTCACAACATCATATAAAGCACCCTGTTTATGAAAATTTGCTTTAGGTGCACTCATTTAACATGGCTTTAATATCACCCTTATAATTTGGAGGCTGTTAAGAATGTATCTTTTTTGAATGAAGACACTCTAAGTTATTTTTACCTTTCATAGCATCCATGCCTCCTACAGCATAAAGTGCCCCCACAGTTGATTTTCTAGGTTTTGTCCGAGGGCTTTGCATCATGGATCTTCTCTCAGGTAAAAGATGATACTTCATAGCTTCCATCAGGAGCTTCTGACACTCAAGATCACCAGTAAACATGGAACTGGTTTCAAGATCTGCCAGTAACTGCAAAATAGTGATGCATGGCATATGAACGGAGCGTTCACCATTAGAAAGAACGTATTTGTATTTATGTAACTTTGCAGGCTGGGCGCAGTGGTGTACACCTGTAATTCCAGCACTTTGGGAGGCCAAGGTGTGTAGAACGCTGGAGCTCAGGAGTTTGAGACCAGCCTGGAAAACATGGCGAAACCTGGTCTCTACAAAAAAATACAAAAATTAGCCAGGTGTGGTTGCATGTGCCTGTAATCCCAGCTACTTGTAGGCTGAGGTGGGTTGATAGTTTGAGCCTGGGAGGTAGAGGTAGAGAAAACTTGAGCTAACCTAAAGGTAGAAGTTTGATTATTTAATGCTTTTTGTTATTTAGCAAGATTTTTATTTTCACTTATCAAGAAAAATAACTAAAAGTCTGCTGGTAGTAGCTAATGATCTCTGCAGATTTATTTGACACATTATTCATCTTTTGAATATGTACACATATAATTTAAAGGAGCAAACATCAAAAAGCACTCATAGAAAGTATTGCGGAAAGCAGTCAAAGAGAATGGCTGTATCTGCACAAGCAAGAATCTCCTAGTCTACTGCATGCGGCTAATACAAGTAGCAATCTTTTTGGTGGATTTGGGGTAGTTGTGTTGGTAGTGGCGGTCATGCAAACATGCTCAGTTAAAATAATAACAGACATGGTGGATGGTATCTTTATCATCTGATCACTTCTGCAGAATATTCTGAAAGCAGGTGCTTTTTAACTGAGTTGAGATAACATGCCTTAGTAACTAGCCAGCATATTAACAAAAAGAGATGATCAATTCTTTTTATCTATCATTACCTGGCAGACAGTGACCTTATTTAACACTGATAAAAGTGAGGTAAAGTATTTTTCATGAGATGAGTTGGAGAGAAGTCAAGAGTATATTTCAGAATGTTGTCAAGAGTCATCTTAGATTGGTTCCCTTGGAGTTTTGGGTCCACAGTATCATGGGACATTGAGAGGAATAGTGAGCAGGTTGCTGGAATAGAAGAGGTAATCTTATTACATTAAACTTCTGAATTTTCCTGCTCTCCATGCGTTAATTTCAGTTCTGTTCTCACTCCGCCTGTGATATCTGATGGATCTTTATTTTGACCTGCCTCATGAGAGTCCAGGCATTTGCTTAATGCATATGCTTTAAAAATAGGTCTAAAAACTAGGCTATGTATTTTTCCCTAAAAATACTCTTCAAAGATTCATCACCATCCTTTTTATATGTTTCATTTCTAAAATATTTGTAAGGTCACCTTTTACATTCTTTTGGAAAGCCTATATTTGCATGACATTGCCTATCACTACCATCAACAGGGAAAGTTCACACAGTCCATATTCTAGGTCTAAGGCATACTCAGAGGTGGGCTACCACAGTACTGTTGGTTGTGTATTTGGGCTAGAAATGTCCCTCCATTCCAATAAAATAACAGAAGTTCAAACTAAGAAGTTCACTTTGCTGAAAATGTCTTATAGACTTAAGGCTCTGTAAAGATATAATCCTCTGATTTTACACCAGTGCATCTTAAGTTTTTTATGCCTAAAGTCACAAGAAGAAATTGTTAATACACAGATTCTTCAGCCCGTTTCCCTGAAATTGATTAACTGGGTCTGCAGTGGAACATGAGAAATTGTATTTTTAATAAGTTCACAGACCCAGGAACATTTTGAAAGGCAGTCTTTGAGAATCTCATATATCATAGAACCTTTCTTGAGAATAATACACATAAGTGTAAATGTTCACCCAAACATAAAATTTCCATAGATTCTAAAGATCATCTATGAATCCAAAGATTTAGAACCTTGGATCTAAAATTATATATTTATTTGTTATTTCTGTTTTTGGCTTTACTATTGCCTTGTTCTTTGGATAAATTTGCTATAACCAGAAAGGTAATCAATGTTCTTTCATTGCATATGAATAGATTCTTAAGAGCATGCATATAGTTCTATGGAACTTAATTAACAGCTGGAAATTTTAAAAAATGTGGAAAAATTCACTGGGCACAGTGGCTCACGCCTGTAATCCCAGCACTTTGGAGACTGAGGCAGGCGGATCACAAAGTCAGGAGATCGAGACCATCCTGGCCAACATGGTGAAACCCCATCTTTACTAAAAATACAAAAATTAGCTGGGTGTGGTGGCACGTGCCTGTAATCCCAGCTACTTGGGAGGCTGAGGCAGGAGAATCGCTTGAACTAGGGAGTCGGAGGTTGCAGTGAGCCGAGATAGCACCACTGCACTCCAGCCTGGCAACAAAGCGAGACTCCTTCTCAAAAAAAAAAAAGTGGAAAAATCATCAGCAGATTAACAATCTATTTTTCAATACTAACATTTAATTAGTAACTTTGTTACAAAAGTGGATTCATGTTAATATTTATAACATTATTGATCCACTAAATCTATACAAGGTCTCTGTTTTTAATTTGGATGATATTTGAGGCCTATAGCCACAAAATCAGTATACATTACATGCATATGTGCAATATATCCACACGTATTAGACATTGTATTGATCAATTTGCTACAGAGAAAAAATTGTGGTTATCACCAATGGTGAAATTATGTGGTGAGACTGCATTCCAAAATTCAGTATGAGGTGAGTTAACCCTGGGTCTTACTCAAAGGTGTTTGTTCTTAGAATCATCTTTGCTATAATCCTTCAATTCAACATATATGGTGAGGATGCCTTTATGATTTCGTTATAGTGCATCCAAAGTATAGCATTTTTTGATGGTAGCAGATGATATTAATAGATATTATTCAGGATCTGACTCCTTCCTAGACTCTCCTCTGGAAGGCTATTGTACTATTGTATTATTAACATTTTGCCTAGAAGGTGTGAAAAAAAAAAAAAAAAAAAAGAGTTAGCCTAGCCATTTTCCCAGCTTTTTACAAATATTATGTGGTGAAAATGAAACTAATGAGTATTCTGATGTTTATGGTTTAACCGTAGCTTTTTTTAGCCATGTTTTTTTCTCTTTTATTAATGCCTCTAATTGATGGCTGAATATGTCCTTCTGTGAAACAAATCTTGTACCCTCAAATTACCAGGAATCTTCTGAGAAAATAAAATTAGGCAAATAAGAAACGGATTAGTGCCTACTGGTAGTTCAGAACTATATTTTAAATTACCTAGGTGATTTTCCATACCTGTGGTGGGAGTAATGGCAGTCTGATGTAAGAAAGCAGCATCCCCAGTTCTCCTTGCCTATTCTGCACATCATGCCCCACCCACTGCATTAGAGCATGAAAAATGGTCTCTTCATCAGGCACATTAATGTCATCACTGCACAGAAGTTTTGAAATTTCATTAGCTGGAAGCAGGAGGAATTCTTGGTTTTTTATTACCTCAATGAAGTGTTCCTAGAAAAGAAAGGTCATCTACTAAAACTCTGCACTTTAGAAATTTCTTAATGGAATAAGCATATCAAAGCATTTCATGTTCTTAAACTTCAGAAAATGCAAGAGACACAGATGTATCCACTTATAAAAAATAGGTGCTCCTGCTACCCGTGACATGGATAACAGGGAGCCTTCTGAAGCTGAGAGGCCAAATGCTTCCAGTGGGAATTATTTATAGAACACACAAGGTTAGCTTTAACTGCTTCACAGCCCACACAGGCAGTGTTGGAGTCAAAAGTGGCACTTTTTGCTCCCAGCTGCTGTATGTGACAACAGCAGCTCATGATTTCACAGCTGACTGTCTAGTTGGTCTTCAGCCAAAAATCATAAGAAAAAGGCTGGAACTTTTTAAGGTGGTGGCTATCTTGAAAACGTAGGAGAGTTAACTCTGTCTATGTATGTGAGGCAGAAAGAAACTGAATTCCTTAGAGATAAGAAAAAAAAAATGATGAAAAACTTTCCTTTTATGGAAAAGTATGATCTCCTATTGACCAAGAGAAAAGTACTCTTTTACAATTGGTAACAATCTATGGGTTCAGGACAATCTATAAAGGACTCCTATGAAATTGTTTCTTTAAGAAAGAGGGAAGATGTCTTTTAAATTTATATATTATGCCCGGGTAATTTTTTTGTATTTTTTTTTTTAGTAGAGTGAGACTCTGTCTCAAAAAAAAAAATAAATTTATATATTATATCTCAATTCTTTCTTCTTTCATTGTGTTGTATTTTGTCAAATATACAGTTTCAAACATCTGTGTTTCATTTTTTTTAAATCAAAACACCATCATATTTTTTCTAGTTTATAAATATTACATGTTCTTTGTTTGACAACAGAATGATCATTTTTAATATTTCTCATAGTGAAGATCTCAAGTTTTAAATGAAATGAAATATATTTCTAAAATGAAGATAAACATACCTAACTTGCAATTTATGTTGTACAATAAACAGATATTCCAGGAACAGTGTAAGCTAGTCTCTGAATTATTGGGGTCTCTAAATAAATCGAATCACCACCTCAACTTTACTTTTAGTTTAGTCATTGTGGAAGTGAATCAATCAAATAAGGAAGTTATCCATACAGCAATCATCAACGTTGACATACCCATCAGAAAGCTCTGATTGCTGTAAGTTTCAAACTGACCTATTTAGACAAATAACCCTTTGTGATTAAGACAAACAATTGAAAGACAACTGCTGTTCTTACTGTAGCAGATGTCTCTGGGTGAAGACCCCCCCACTTATACAAATAATGGTGATAGTAGCACAACTATTAATACATTACACTTGTACAGCACTTCACACTCTACTGATTTCTTTCACAAGCATTAAGTCATCACCAGTGTGATCTTGTGAGAAAGTGGAATTAATCTCATAAGAAAGCAGGTCATATGAGTTGTCTGATTCCCTGTGGAGTAAGTGGCAAAGTCTGGATTCAAAAATAAGTCTCTGAAATCATGCTTACTGCATTTTGTTTGATATTGCATCTGCTTTTCATAAGTGATACGATTTTGGTGAAAGAGTTGAGACAAATATAAAACTATAAAAGTTCAGGTTATACAGTACCGATATTTTATATAAACTCTGAAACTCCATTAATACTGTGGACAACTCAATATCTCCTCCTTTCTACCCACTCTCCAATTAAAAACAAAGAGGAAAAAACTAGATTTTCTGATAGAATTTGTTATGACTCCAGAATTGCTTCCTAATAGGACTATTGAAAATTGCTAAGCAATATAGTAGATTAGTCTAAATAAAAAGTAAGTGTAATTTTAAAGTATTCCTATATTACATGGCAGTGTCCAGTACTATATAGAAATAATTAGTTTCACTTAAAGATGAATTTTAAATGGTTTTATTTGGGAATTATTTTGCTCCTCATTTCAAGGTAAACACTTACTCTATGCACCTTCCAAGGCAGACTTCTTTTCTGCCCTGGATTAACTATTCATTTTATAAAAATCTACACTTATATTGTTGCAAAATTTACCAAATGACTATCACATAGTTGCTAAATGCTTCATTGGTGCAGACAACTATCTATATGATTTAAATGGCTAATTTTATGTGTGAACTTGACCGGGTAACGTTGTACCCAGACATTTGGCCAAATAGCATTCTGAGTGTGTCTGTGAGGGTACTTCTGGATGAGGACCATTCACATCAGGGAAGGCAATCTACCTTGTTCAGTCTACCAATGCACATGATTACAATTGAATCCCTAAATTGTTTAATATTATTCTTAGACATTAAAATTATTTGCATTATTAAACTATCAATACAGTACTGCTAAAACATTATTATAGCAAGATCTTTATATATTTTACTGTATTTACAATAGATACTAACATAACTAAAGAAGAGAGATTAAGAGAGACAACAATATTACATTTTTATGCACACCCTGCTTCAACACTCCGTTTTGGTCACATAATAGGAAAAGGAAGACAAGTTCATTTTGACCAACAAAAATAATTCAAGCGTTTTTTTTCAGAATGTATTTTGCTTGCAAGTGTGTAATACGAAACAGGAAACTGCTAATACTTAGTTCAAGAATTTAAATAATTTAATAGGATGTTTTCATGTTTATTTTTTGTGGTAGAATAAAACTTTGACCTTCCTAATTCCTGTTTCTTTAGATTATATGGCATCTGTATTTAGGACACAGGAACATAAATGGTGTAATTAAATGATATATTTTAAAATGTCAATCCATTATAATATGATTCTCCATATAATGGTATTGCTTGAGGATTATGTTTCAAACTTCAAATTTTGAGCAATGGACCTAGGGTGGGAAGTAGGAGGAAGAAAGATTTGATAAGAAGTTTTTAAACAATTGAAATTTTAGAAATTAAAAAATTACCTTCTGTATAAAACTCCAGAAAAATACTCTTTATATGCATCTCTATTCTAAAAAATGCTACATTTATGATTTCAACATGTGACGTTCTATTGTTCACTTGTATACAATTGCTTTTTGTTTTTTAATATTAAATAACTGAAGCAATTTCATTTGTTTGAAATATTTTGATTGGGTTTCACAAAATGATCCATCTCGTGTCCTTCCCTTCTTCAGAGGTTAAAAAAGTTTATTTTTACTCTGCATCAGGGAAGTATTAGCATCTATTGTAAGGCTTTATTGAATATCCTCTGTCCATTTAATATGCTCTATCTTATCACATGCAACATTTAAATAATTACCACCTATGAACATTTGCCTTTGATTTAAATGTTAATAGAATTGAAAGGGATTTTAAGTTAGTTGCATTAATGAATTGAACTGTAAGTTATTTTTAACCAAAGTAAAATTTGTTACTAAGACATAAAGAAGTTCATTCGATAAAATTATCCGGGTTGGGCGCGGTGGCTCAAGCCTGTAATCCCAGCACGTTGAGAGGCCGAGGCGGGCAGATCACAAGGTCAGGAGTTCAAGACCAGCCTGGCCAATATGTGAAGCTTCATCTCTACTCAAAATACAAAAATAAGCCGGGCATGGTGGCGGGCACCTGTAGTCCCAGCTACTCGGGAGGCTGAGGCAGGAGACTCACTTAAACCCAGGAGGCGGAGGTTGCAGAGAGCTGAGATTGTGCCACTAATTTTGGTAGTTTTTAGGCTCTGAGAATTATTGACCCATTAATATTAGCATTTTTCCTTATTGAAAGACACTTCACTTTCTTTATAAATCATAATTTGTGCAATTTTACAAACTAAAGCTCTAATTGTGCAAAAACATCAGGGAATTAACATTATCTTAATTCTATAGATTCTACTTGAAATATACAGTTGTACAATTTATTTTGTGGCAGTATTTTTATTTTCTCAAGTTTGGGGATTTAATGAAACATCTGTAATTCAAAAAAGGAAAAGCTTGCTTGAGTGCAGCTCAACCAGATAGATGTTTTTGTTGAATATATAATATGTGAAAGTCATCTACAAGTTATATAAGTTTATATTGCTTTTTAATTTTATTACAACATTAACATATTTTTATTACAAGTTAAGTTGAAGCAATTGATTTTACCATAGTGTATTTGTGTGCCACATTCAGAAGTTCTGTACAGCCTTGAGCGTCTCCAAAGGATCGAATCCCTAAGCAGTTTGAAGGATGGAGCTGCTTTATGAGAAAATTGGAGCAAACATCAATGACCTGAGTCAGCTGCAGAAGACAAGCTGCAGCCAACAAACTTTCAATGGTATCTTCTTTCAATTGCAGGACTCCTAGATGGTTTGAAAAAGCAAAGAATGATTATAAGTTCCATAAAGTAAAAGATATGTCAGCTAGTTAAATTTCTTTTTATTTTCCTCTCTAGCAGAGCTGTGCTTTTCAACAGATCTGGAGCACATTTTGAGGCTAATATACACAAGACAGTCTGTCCGTAAGCACTAGTAAGATGGCTGAAATGAACCAGATTAGGTTATCAAAAATGACTATAGCAAAAAAACAGTGAATAACATTATTGTAAAGAAGAGCAACTTGTTATTTCTTTATCATCTTAAGCCTGCATTTAAATCTTATATCGATCATTGCACATTGCATATGTACATGAGACTATTACGTTGTACCTTAAACACATGCAATTTTAATTTTTAAATCATTCCTGCATAAAGTTGAAAAAACTGTTTCATTGCGATTCAAAGAACATTATGTCATATTGTATAAGAATCATACAACTGGCCATGCAAGTAACTGTCATTTGTGAGGAGGTAAACATCTTGGTAAATAAGAAACACATTAAGCTTAATTGTTCATTTATTTTGTAAGAAACGCATTAAGCTTAATTGTTCATTTATTTTGTAAGAAGAACACTGAGCTTTTATGTCTATTTTTTTGTATCTACATTAGCTGGTAAAGATGTGTTTGCCCAAAATATTATCTCTGGAATTGACTCCTGGCACTGTCTCAAGAGGAAGCATATGTTGCCAAGAGTCTACAAATTAAGAATTACTTATTTGCTTTGTTATGAAAAAAATCTGACTCTTTTTGAAAATATCTGTAATGAATTTTTAAAAACAGAATCAGAAGCAATTTAAGTTAGTCCTTTCATATTTATATGTCTGTATTATTTTTGGAATAAGTGTTGTTGATTAGTTATTGCAAAAATTATGTTATTTTTATGAGTCATTCCTGCTTTTTATTGTTTTAGCCATGTTATAATGTTTCAAATGGCTGATATCAATTACAAACTATTCCTCTAAAGTTTTTCCTTCCAAAATACCTTAATATGGGGCCCATATCGTTGCATAACCATGAAGAAAAGAGTAATACATATTGCGAGGTCCTCTATACATAGTTCAACCTGTAAAATATATTTTAAAGGGGTCCAGCCCATCAGCAGACTTTCTCGTGTTGTTCTTGTTCTGATTTTGAAGAGAGCACCCTGCCCATATCTCATGAGACCTAGAGAAGTATGAACTATTCTCCAATTCAGATATAAATATTCATCTGCTATAGACATTTACATTTGGTCTGTTTATTAGAAAGAATATTCATTCGGAGGAATAGTTATAAATGTCTCGGGCACAGTAGGAAAGCATTGTGTATTACAGTGTACAGTATTCAGTTACAAGCATGCTTAAGAAAGGCTGTTTGGAGCTGGTTCAAGTTTCACTTCATTAAAGAGTAAAAGGATAGTCAAGCCAGCTGGCTGAATTATTTTATCCTACGAATGCTCATTGGGAACAAAAAAGATGTTTTCTAAGGATTAAAATGTATCAGGTAGAAGAAATAAGGTTCTTTCTATTTCACTCCCAATTTTAAAAAGTTTGTTGAAATTTTAGAGCATAATGGAAATTTAGGAAATATTTTGTATAAAGGCTTGTCAGGAGAAAGGTGAAAGTTGAAGGAAGGAATGAAGTACTGTGAAATTTCAAAGTAGTTTTGTTAGAACAGTGGTCTTCAAATAGCATGCATACCACTAGAGCTATATAAAACCTATCTGAGACACAGATCAATTTGATGTAAAGAAATTTCAGTACCTCAAATTCCATTACATACCCCTCCTAGAAAATGGTCTGCTCCCAAAACAGTTGTTACCACACAGGTTTTACTTTCCCAGTGTCCTTTCCGTAATTTTCTTTTTTCTCGCCTCATAAAAGGAAGTCACATTCCTCATCTATCCCAAAGTATACTATGCTACATTATGGGGCTGTGGCACAGGAACAACTTTGAAATAAAAGCTTATTCATACATATTGTTATTAGGATCTAAATCATATCATATTCATCATATTCATACTTCAAAAATGTACAATCTGGTGTTTTTTAGTATATTCAAAAAAGTTTGCAACCTGTATCACTATCTAATTACAGAATATTTTCTTTTTTTTTTTTTTTTGAGACGGAGTCTCGCTGTCTCGCCCAGGCTGGAGTTGCAGTGGCCGGATCTCAGCTCACTGCAAGCTCCGCCTCCCGGGTTTACGCCATTCTCCTGCCTCAGCCTCCCGAGTAGCTGGGACTACAGGCGCCCCAAAAGGAACCTCACACCTATTGACATTCATTCCCAGTTCCCTCCATATTCCTACAACCAATAATCTACCTTCTGCCTCTACACATTTTTCTTTTTTGTACATTTAATGTAAATGGTATATTAAAATAAGCGATCTTTTGTGACAAGTTTCTTTTATCTGGCATAATATTTTCAAAGTTCATCCATGTTGTAGTATCTATTACTACTTCATTCCTTTTCTATTGTCGATTAGTATTCCATTGTGTTCATATACCGTATTTGATTTACCCATTCCTCAGTTTGTAAACATTTGGGTTGTTTCTACTCTTTACTTATGAATAATGTTTATATGAACATTTGTGTACACAATGTCGTGTGGACATGTTTTTAACTCTTGAGTATATAACTACGAATGGAATTGCTGAGTTATCAGGTAACTATTTTGTTTAACTTTTGAGGGACTGTCATACAGATATACTTTTAAATGAATTGTTGTTTCAAATTCTTATAGGATTGAGATTTGTTAGATACATTTAAAATGCAAACTTAATAGTGCTTTATAAAAAGATTAATATTTACAATATTTGGGGGATTATATACTTTACAAACATTTAAAATTACAAGGTATTGTAGTCATTAATGGAAAAATGTAAGGAGAGCACATCGTTTTTCAAAATTATTTTACCGGCAGTGCAAGCGAAAATGTTTGAAAATGACTCTGTTGGAGAAAACTAGGAGGTAAGCTTTTAGTCTTAAGAAGAGCCTAAGTATACATAACCAAATAAAAGTATTTTAATACTAAGAGACCCTGAAGATGAAATAATCATTCTGGAATAAAAGTCAAACTACTTTTTAGTCCCCAAACTCATTGTTACCTTTATTTACAGTTTGAATAGATATGAAAATTACTCTGAATGAATAGAATGACTAAATGTCTACTGTAGGATTGGAAGATCCCACTCTCACTCTTCTTTTTACAAACAAGAATGTGCCCACACCATTCCAGAGTTGTTCCTGTATGTTTGTTAAATAGTTGTCTGCTCTCATGTATAAGGTATTTTCTACATATTATATACCTCTTGATCTTTTATATTACTGAGTTTATGTCCTGACTATGCCTTTTTATTACTTTAGGAAATTTATTTACCTGTCCTATTCTTTAGTTTCCTCACCTTTGTAGTAGTAGTGGCAGTATTACTACTACTGAGGAAACTGAAGAATAGTAGTAGTAGTAGCAATAATAACTACTACTACTACTAGTAGTAATGTGTGTTATATCATGTAGGGTCATTATGAGTTAGTGTGTATTAAGCACTTACCTGTGTAAGCATACTGCACCAAGGAATTCAGTGCATTTGGATCTACTCCTTCCATCCTGACCTCTTCTTGTTTGGCTTCAAGCACATCATTAGTAAACATCGCAGCAAAATAGTCAGACACTGCGCTGAGAACCAACCTGGAAATAGGAAATATTTGTAGGAATTTAAATGAGTCAATAATTTCACTGAAAAGCATGAAATGGATTCAGCAAGTTTGTAACACTAGTGAGGCTGTTTTCTCCATAAAGTCTTTTACAATTCAGTTAAGCGTAGTGAAGTCAGAAAGGTCAAACACGTAAATTGATGTTTTTTAGAGGGTGTGTTTGTGTTATACTTTCCATCATCAGTCTTTTCAGAGTTTGGCTCTTCTAAAGAATACACAGAGAAACGGATCATATAGGCTGGCACTTTTTCAATATAGGAAAATAAGTATTTTTACAAATATTCCAATTTACAATCCATGTACTTATTATCTCTTATTTATAATTGCCCTACTCAAAACCATTCTGTATACATAAAAATACTTACCTATGGGCTGGGATGCGGAGGTGTCCTGCAATTAGTAGCACATCACATAATTGTTTCTCTTTCAAGTAGTTCTCCATTTTACGAAGAGTTTGCTCTGCGTGGTTTATAACGTGGAACTGCTCTTCAGATCCGGTGGCGTTCATTTCTTCAGAGTGCTGTGTATCTAATCTGAAAAGGAAGTAAGGATGAGAATATGGTTCATCATATAAGTTTGTAAAAAATTTAATTTTTCTCTAATCAGAGTACAAACATGTAATGGAAATTTAGGCATACCAACTTCTAAAGGAAATATGTTGGATTAAAGTAAAATCAAAATTTGTTTTCCAATCTTAGATATTTTACTATAATTACTACCTAACCTTTCATTAAAGTGAAGTGTGCTGGTTAGTGTTTATATCTGAAATGTAACCAGAACTATGTACAATTCACCAACAGGGCTAGTGATAGTTGTTATATTCACAAACATAAAACCTACATTCTTTGATTTATGTGAGTATTATAATTATGTCAATAGGCAGGAAGCCCTTAGACTTGAGTCAAAATACTTTTAAAAAATTTGATTCTGTCCTGTCCTGAAGCTTCTCCCTGGAGTACTCATTACACATCAGAAATATTCCTCAAAGAATTTCAAGCCTAAGAGTTTCATAGCATTCTTCACAATGTCACTTCCACCTTTTATTTCTTACTATTTAGTCCAACGTGATGGCTATTGAATTTACAATAATAAAAGCGGGCTACCTGTATTTTCAACATTACACAATGGTGGAATTTAAATCTCAACACAAGTACATACAGGCTTACAATCAGTAGGAGATGACCAATTGATTGGTTGGATGGATGTGCTTAAATATGTTGCTTATTACGTTTCTTGCATCCAGGCATCATTTTCTAACCACCAGTTAGGATTGGTTTTAGATCTCTTCACTCCCAATTCAGTCTATATTTCTTTTAAGACAGTTGGTCCAAGGTGATATTACTTTCTCTGTCTAATTCAAATACATTATCACTCTTTAAATCTTCAGTCATAATATTGTACTGATAAGAAGGGATCATGGTATGAAAAGCTCAAAAATTGCCTGCTACCTCCCTTCAGATGCACTCTTGTTTATTTGTTCTGGAAAGGAACAATTTCTTGGCACCGTAGACTGAAAAGCATTCAGGTTGCACTTAACTCACATTATCCTAATCTTTTCTCTTTTCTAGTAATGATTCAGTTCACATTAATTGAGTCACACATTCAATGTCGAATTAGCTTAGCTATCCTCATGTAACTGCACCATACATTAGAGTGGAACATATTCTGAATATATGTTTGAGAAGTTTTGGCTAGGAAAAAAATTTTACTCTAAATTTTCTTCCTCTTAATTTGGTTAAGGACAAAAAAGTATCTTCAATTACCAGCTAATTTAGGATGTTTTTATAGTAAATATATTAGATATTTAAATATGTTTTATAATTAAATTACATATTTTTAAAATCTGAAAATTCTACAAATATGAGCCATACATAATTTAATTAAGTTTTAAAAAGACAGAGGGAACTTTATCTTCTGTCACTTTAAGAAATAAGAAATTAGGGCCGGGCGCGGTGGCTCAAGCCTGTAATCCCAGCACTTTGGGAGGCCGAGACGGGCGGATCACGAGGTCAGGAGATCGAGACCATCCTGGCCGACACGGTGAAACCCCGTCTCTACTAAAAAATACAGAAAACTAGCCGGGCGAGGTGGCGGGCGCCTGTAGTCCCAGCTACTCGGGAGGCTGAGGCAGGAGAATGGCGTGAACCCGGGAGGCGGAGCTTGCAGTGAGCTGAGATCCGGCCACTGCACTCCAGCCTGGGCGGCAGAGCGAGACTCCGTCTCAAAAAAAAAAAAAAAAAAAAAAAAAAAAAAAAAAAAAAAGAAAGAAATAAGAAATTAGTACCCAAAGAGATATGAACAGATCCAAATATGGCAAAACGCAACAAACATATTAATCTAAATATACAAAATTATAGCTAAAAGAGTAATCTTGGGCATTATCAAAGCAGAGTATAATAAAACAAACAAGAAAACGGCCACCACCGTTACCAACAAACTAATCTATTGATAACTTATCTGATCTTAATAAATTCCCAGAGCTCATAAATTACAGTTCTCTTGCCTCCATTGTAGACACTGTAATGCCAGATCAGATGTTATAATGGAAATCACTTCATTAGAGAATGTTAATCCCTTGTCTTTGTTTTGTGGTGACATGGGAGGCAGCATGGTGGAATGAAAAGAACCTATTATATGAAGTCATAATGCCTGGATTGAGTTCCAGCCTCTGCTACTTACCGGATGAGTGATCTTTGGAAAGTCACCTTATCTTTTCTAAGCATTAATTTTCTCCCACAAAATGGGGATGAATATAATATTAATACTAAAAACAATAATGCTTGTACCACAGTGATATCAGAGGAAAAAATGAAAACATGGGCATGAAAATTCTATGTAGAAATATTAGGTCTTACGTTGTTAGTTTTAACTACCAAGATGTAGTTATTTTAGTAATATATTTTTAGAAATTGTCTTGAACTGTTATTTCTTTAATATACTTCCATTTTAGAGCAATTATAGAATTACAGAAAAGAGTCTATCATTTATATCAGCATCAACTAATAGATATTTCTTTTATAGTTTGGTTTATAATCTGTAATACTACCTTACTCGTTTTGCTGTTTACACTGAGATATGTTTCTTCTATTTCCAGATTTTTGAAGGTTTTTTTTTTTAATGAAGGGCTATTGAATTTTACCAGATAATTGTTCAGCATCAATTGAAGTGATCACGTGGTTTTTGTTTTTCATTCTGTTAATATGATGTATCACATTAACTGATATGCATATGTTCAACCATACTTGCATCATTGAGATAAACCCTACTTGGTCATTATGAATAATCTTTTTAGTATGTTGTTGAATTGGTTGGCTAGGATTTTGTTGAGGATTTTTGTGTCAATATTCATTAGCAATATAGGCATGCAATTTTCTTTTTTTTGATGTGTCTTTGCCTGGTTTTGGTATCAGGATAATACTGGACTCATAGAATGAGGTTGGAAGCATTCTCCCCTCTATTATTTAGAATCATTTGAGTAGGATCAGTGTTAGCTCTTTTTAAAATTTTTGAAAGAATTCAAGAGTGAAACCATCAGGTCTCAGGCTTTTACTTGCTGGGAGAATTTTTATTACAGCTTCAATCTCTTTATTATTGTTGGACTATACACATTTTGGATTTCTTCATCATTCAATCTCGATAGGTTGTATATGTCTAGGAATTTATTTCTTCTAAATTTTCCAACTTATTGGTATGTAGTTGCTCTCATCTTTATTATTTCTTTTCTACTAATTTTTGGTTTGGTTTGCTCTTATTTTTTCAGCTTTTTAAGATGCAACATTTGGTTGTTTATTTGAGGTTTTTTTTTTTTTTCTTTTTGATGCAGGTACTTACAACTATAAACTTCTCTTAGTACTGCTTTTGCTGTATCTCATCAGTTTGGGTATATTGTGTTTCCATTCTCATTTGTTTCAAGAAATTTTTTGATTTCCTTCTTAATTACTTCATTTAACCGTTTATCATTCTGGAGAATATTGTTGAAATTCCATGTGTTTGTATAGTTTTCAAAGCTCTTCTTTTTATTGATTTCTAGTTTTACTTCATTGTGGTCAGAGAAGATGCTTGATGCTATATCAATTTTTTAATGTTTTTATCTTTTCTTTTTTTTTTTTTGTAATTTTACTTTAAGTTCCAGGATATATGTGCAGAACATGCAGGTTTGTTACATAGGCATACATGTGCCATGGTGGTTTGCTGCAACAATCAACCTGTCAGCTAGGTTGTAAGCCCCACATGCATTAGCTGTTCTGATGGTCTCCCTCCCCTCACCCCTGCCCCCAAACAGGGTCCAGTGTGTGTAGTTTAAAGGCTTGTTTTGTGATGTAACATACTGTCTACGCTTGACAATGTTTTATGTTCTAAAGAGATAAGTATTATCCAGCTCTGAGTTGTTTTATTAATATCTATTAAACTTGTCTATAATGCAGATTAATTCTGATGTTTCTTTGTTGATTTTCTATCAGGAAGATATTTTCAATGCTGAAAGTGGGGTGCTGAAGTCTACAGCTAATATTGTATTGTTGTCTATCTCTTTAGCTCTTATAATATTTGCTTTCTAAATCTGGGTGGTCCACTGTTGGGTGCATATATATTTAAAGTTGTTATATCCTCTTGCTGAATTGACCTCTGTTTCATTATGTAGTGACATTCTTTGTCTCTTCTCATAGTTTTTGTCTTGAAATCTATTTTATCTGATATAAGTGCAGAAACTCCTATTCTTTTTTGGTTTCTATTGACATAGAATATATTTTTAATCCCTTTATTTTCAGTCTATGTGTGTCTTTATAGGTGAAATGTGTTTCTTGTAGGCAACAGATCATTGGGTCTTGTTATTTTATCCAGTCAGATACTCTGTGTCTTTCCATCAGAGGGTTTAGTCTATTTACATTCAGTGTTACTGCTGATAAGTTAGAACTTATTCGTGCCACTTTGCTATTTATTTTCTGGTAGTATTGCGGACTTCTCTTCCTTCTTTCCTTCCTTACTGTCTTCCTGTTTCTGAAAGTGATTTTTTCCTGGTGGTATGATTTCATTTCTTTCTTTCTATTTATTTATTTATTTATTTTATTTATTTTTGTTGTTGTTGGTTTTTTTGAGACGGAATCTCACTCTGTCGCCCAGGCTGGAGTGCAGTGGCACGATCTCGGCTCACTGCAAGCTCCGCCCCCCGGGTTCACGCCATTCTCCTGCCTCAGCCTCCTCTGTAGCTGGGACTACAGGTGCCCGCCACCACACCCGGCTAATTTTTTTTTTTTTTTTTTTTTTTTTGTATTTTTAGTAGAGACAGGGTTTCACCGTGTTAGCCAAGATGGTCTTGATCTCCTGACCTCGTGATCCACCTGTCTTGGCCTCCCAAAGTGCTGTGATTACAGGCGTGAGCCACCATGCCCGGCTCTTTCTTTTTATTTGTTTGGGTTTCTGTTATAAATTTTTTGTTTTGAGATTGCCTTGAGGCTTTCAAATAATATATTATAGTCCATTAAGTAAATAAGGACTTAACACTGTTTCTATAAACAAACAAATAAGCAAGAAGTAAACTAATAAAGCCTCCATAACTTAATTTTATCTCTCTGCATATTAACTTTTTTGTTTCTTTTTGTATCTTATTGTACTGTCTACGTCTTACAAGTTGTAATTATTATTTTGGCTCATTATTTTTTAGTCTTTCTGTTTAAGAGTAGTTTTCACACCACAATTACAGTGTTATAATATTCTGTGTTTTTCTGTATACTTACTATTAACAGTGAGTTTTGTACCCTCAAATGATGTCTTACTGCTCATTATTATCTTTTCTTGATGATTGAAAAACTCCCTTTAGCATTTCTTGTAGGATGCATCTAGTGTTGATGAAATCCCTACTCTTTTGTTTGTCTTGGAAACTCTTTATTTCTTCTTCACGTTGGAAAGATATTTTCACTGGATATACTGTTCTAGTATAAACGTTTTTTCCTTCAGCATTTTATATATGTCATGCCACTTTCTCTGTGCCTATAAGTTTTCCACTGAATAGTATATTGCCAGACATATTGGAGCTCCATTACACATTGTTTCTTTTCTGTTTCCTTCACCTTTGATAGTTCGATTACTAGATGCGTTGAGGTAGTCTTCTTTGGATTAAATTTTCTTAGTGTTACATAAACATATAAACTATTTGTACTCGAATTTTGATATCTTCCTCTAAGTTTTAGAAGTTTTTGTCATTACCTCTTTGAATAGCTTTTCTACCAAATCTCTCTCTCTCTACCTCCTTTTAAGGCCAATAACTCTTAAATTTGCCATTTTGAGACTATTTTCTAGATCTTGTAGGTGTGCTTTTTTTTTTTTTCTCCTCAGATGGAGTTTCCCTCTTGTTGCCCAGGTTGGAGTGCAATGGTGCAATCTCAGCTCACCGCAACCTCTGCCTCCCAGATTCAAGCAATTCTCTTACCTCAGCCTCCCTAGTAGCTGGGATTACAGGCATATCCCACCACGTCCGGCTAATTTTGTATTTTTAGTAGAGACGGGGTTTCTCCATGTTGGTCAGGCTGGTCTCGAACTCCCGACCTCAGGTGATCTGCCTGCCTTGGCCTCCCAAAGTGCTAGGATTAGAGGCGTGAGCCACCGTGCCTGGCTTCTGAAGCATTCTTAACTATGACACTTGCATTTTTCAACCCCATAATTTCCACTTGATTCTTTTAAATTATTTCACTCTCTTTGTAAATTTGTCTTAAGGATTTATTAATTGCTTATCTGTTATCTTAAATTTCTTTGTGTTTCCTCAACACAGTTATTTTGAATTCTCTGTCTAAAAGTTCACATATCTGTTTCTCCAGCACTGACAGTTCACATATCTCTGAGTCTCCAGCATTTGTCCCTGGAAACTTATTTTGCTTGTTTGGTGCTCTTCATGCTTTTCTAGATGGTCTTGAAGCTTATGGATGTTAATTGGTATTTGGGCATTGATAATTTAGGTATTTTATTGTAGTCTTCACAATCTGGACTTATTTGTACCCATCCTTCTTTGGGAAGTTTTCCAGGTATTTAGAGAGACTTGGGTGTTGTGGTCTAAGCTGTATCTGCATTAGGGGGCACCACAAGCTGAGTAATGCTGTGGTTCTTGCAGACTCATAGAGGTAGTACTTTCACGGTCTTTGATAAGATCCAGAGGATTTCTCTGTATTACTAGGCAGGGACTCGGACTCTTGTTCTCTTCCCTTAATTTCTGCCAAGTAAATGGTGCCTCTATGTTCTGAGGCACCTGAAATTAGTGGAGGGGTAACACAAACAGTCCTGTGGCAATGATTATGGGATTCCACTGGGTCAGACCTGAAGCCAGCAGAGCACTGGATCTCGCCCATGTTTCACTGTAACAACTACCTGGCTACTGCCTATGTTTACTCAAAGCCCTAGAGCTCTACAGGGTTTAATCAGCAGGTGGTTAAACCAGCCAGGCTTATGTTCTTCTCTTCAGAGTGGTGAGTTTTCCCAGGTATCAGCGAGTCCAGAAATGCTGTTTAGGAGCCAAAGACTGGAGTCAAAAACCCTATACATCTACCTGATGATCTGTTGTGCTGTGGCTGAGCTGGCATTGAAACCATAAGATACAGTCTTTCCCACTCTTCCCTCCCCTCTCCACAGTCAGTTGAGCCTCACCCCATGGCCACCAACACCAAAGGCCCAGAGGGAGTACTACCAAGTTACTGCCAATGTTCACTTAATGCTCACATGCTCTTCAGTCAGCTTTTGGTATATTCTGCCTATCCTGGGACTCACCCTTCAAGGCAATGGGCTCCTTTCTGTACCATGGCAGGTCCAGAAATGCCCAAGAGCCAAGCCCTGGAATCTAGGACTCCAGTAGCCCGCTTGAGGCTCTACCCTCCTGTAGCTGAACTGGTACATATGGTACAATACAAAGGGCTCTCTCCGTTTCCCTCCATTTTTCTTAAGCCAAAGGAGTCTCTCCTCATAGCCACCACAGGTGAGAATGTGTTGAGTTTCACCTGAAGCCACCAAGTCGCAGTGTCTCGGTCAAGGCCCATGCCATATTACCTGGATATTGCTTCTGGTTATTCGGGGGGTCAAGGGCTGTTTAGTCAGCAGGTGATGGATTTTACCAGGACTAGGTTCTTTCCTTCAAGGCAGTAGGTTCCCTTCTGGCACAGGGAGCGTCAACAAATGTCATCCAGAAGCTAGTGTCTAAAAAGGTTGCCTTTATGACTCTGACTGGTGCCCTACACTACAGTGGCTGAGCTGGTATCAAGGATGCAAGTCAAAGTCTTCTTTACTCATCCTTTCCCCTCCTTAAGTGGAAGATAGGGAAACCTTTTAGAGCTGTGAGGTGTGTAGCCTGGGTTTGTGGGAGGAGTGGCACAAACACTCCCTTACCTGCCTAAGTTGGTGTCTTAGTAAGTCTCATGCCTCCCAAGCCCACTAGCTCTGAGCCCAGGTCAGCACTAGGACTCACCTAGGAGTTGCAGTCCCTGTGGCCTAGAATGGTGTTCAAGTTTATTTAGAGTCCAACTGCACTTTGGCCTGTGCTGGCAAGGCTTGCTGGAATTAAAGTTCCAACTGCTTGGATGGGCAATTCCCCTCTGGCTAGGTCAAGTCCAAATGCTTCCTTCATGAGCAGGCGCCAGTTGAATTCAGCCTGGTTTTGCTTTCTGCTGTTACAGGGCACTGATGAGTTCAATGCAGTGTCTCACACAATTGTGCTCTCCCTCTCCCAAGCATACAGATTCTACCTCCATACCACATGGATGTTGATGATTCAAGATTGTCTTTCCTACCATTTCCCGTGCCACATTCAGTGATATGAAGTTAAAACGAGGTACTTTGAGTGCTCAACTGATTGTTGCTTCTTGTGAAAGTATTTTTGTTCTTGTTGTAGATAGTTGTTAAATTTAGTGTTCCTGTGGGAGAGATTATCAGGGGTGTTGCCTTCTATTTGGCCATCTTGCTCTGCCTCTCTTCAGAAGTGATACTGATTTTGGAATGTTGATTTTGTATCCTGAAAGCTTACTAAATTCATTCATCCAGTCTATTAGTCTCTTGAAGTAACCTTTAGCATTTCCTATGTAGAAAAATCACGTCATCAGCAAGCAGAGACAATTTGACACCCGTTTTGCCAGTACATCTACCTGATGATCTATTGTTTTTTGGTTTTTTTTTTTTTTTTGGAGGCCTTTTGTTTCTTTCTCTTACCTGTTTGCTCTGGTTACAGCTTCCAGTACTATGTCAAGTAGGAGTGGTGAGATTGTACATCCTTGTTTTGTTCCAGCTCTTAAAAGTAATGATTTTAACTTTTCCCCCCTTCAATTTGATGTTGGTTGTGGGTTTGTCATGTATGAGGCTTATTATTTTGATGTATATTCCATCGATGCCTAGTTCATGAAGGGTTTTTTAACTGTGAAGAGATGTTAAATTTTATCAAATGCTTTTTATGTATCAATTGTGCTAATCATATGTTTTTGGTTTTAAATTCTATTTATGTGGTAAATTACATTTATTGATTTATATAGGCTGAATCATCCTTGCATTCCTATAATAAAATCCAATTCATAAGGATATAAATATATAAATATATCTGTAAATATATAAATATATCTATAAATATATAAATAAATATATATATATATATATATATATATATATATATATATATTTAGTTGTGATGTTGGGTTCACTGTACCAGTATTTTGTTGAAGATGTTTGGGTCTGTGTTGATTAGGGATATTGGCCTGTTGTGGTTTTGTTGTTGTTGTTGCTGTTGTTCTTGCTGGGTGTTCTTGCCTGATTTTGGTATCAGTGTAACACTGGTTTTGTGGAATGAATTGGGGAAAATCGCTCTTCCTCAGTTATTTTTTTAAATAGTTTTAGTAAGACTTGTACTAGTTATTTTTTTGTACATGTGGTAAAATTTGGCTGTGAAGCTGTCTGGTCTTGGGCTTTATTTTTTCATTAAAAGATTTTTTCATTGCTGATTCAATTGTATTACTCATTATTGGTGTATTAAATATTTCTTTTCATTCCTGGTTCATTCTTAGGAAGTTGTAATTTCTAGGAATTTACACAATTCCTCTAGGTTTTCTAGTTTGTGCACACAGAAATGCTCCTCATAGTCTCTGATGATATTTCATATTTCTGTGGTATCAGTTGCAGTGTCACCTTCATTATTTCTGATTGTGCTTATTTGAATCTTTACTGGTTTTTTTTCTTATTTAATCTAGATTGTGGTCAATCACATTTTTATATTCTTTCAAAGATTCAATTTTTCATTTTGCTGTCGTTTGCATCTATTTTGTTTTTTGGTTTTAATTTCATTTACTTTTGCTCTGATCTTTATTTTTTTTTTCTTCTTTCAGTTTTGCATCTGTTTGTCCTTGATTTTCTAGTTCATCAAGATGCAATATTACTTTGTAAATTTGAGATCTTTGTATCATATTACGTAGAAAATTAACACTATCAAGCTTTTTTTACAGCAACACTTTTGCTGTATCACAGAGGCTTTTGCATTTTATGTGTCTATTTTCATTAGTTTCCAATATTTTTAAATTTCTTCCTTAATTTTATTATTTACCCAAAGGTCACTCAGTAGCAAGTTGTTTAGTTTCCATGTACTTTTTTAGTTTCTAGGGTTCTACTTTGTTGTGATTTCTAATGTTATTCCATTGTGGTCCAATAAGACAATTAATGTAATTTTGATTTTCTAAAATGTTTTGAGACTTGTTTTATACTCAAGCATATGGCCAATTTCAGAGAATGTTACATGAGCAGATGACTAAAAGGTAGATTCTGAGGTTGTTGTGTAGAATGTTCTGTAAATGTCAATTAGGTCCATTTTGTTTAAAGCCCAATTTGCATCTGGGGTTTCTTTGTTTATTTTCTGCCTTTATTATCTGTTTAGTGCTGGAAGTGGGGTGTTGAAGTCCTCTTGTATTATTTTATTGCTTTCTATCTCTTTTCTTATGTCTAGGATAATTGTTTTAAGAATCTGGGTTCTCCAGTGCATATATATTTATGATTGTAAAATCTTCTTATTTAATTAAACCCTATATCATTATATAGTGACCTTCTTTATTTTTTCCTGTTAATTTAAAGTCTGTTTTATATAAGAATAGCTATTCCTGCCCATCCCATTTTTGCTTTCCATTTTCATGATATATCTTTTTCCACCCCTTTACTTTTAGTCTGTAGGTGTCTTTAACCCTTAGGTGGGTCTCCTGTAGGCAGTTATAATTGGGTTTTATTTTTTTTATCCAATTTGCTACTCTCTTTTATGGGGGGTATTTAGACCATTTATGTTCAAGGTTAATATTGATATGTGAGATTTTGTTCCTTTCATAGTGTTGTTAGCTAGTTGCTTTGTAGTCTCAATAAAATTTTTAGCCTTGTCCTTATGTATGCTTTTATGATGGTATCATCTTTTTATTTTTATGTTTATAACTACTTTGAGTATTTCTTGCAGATCTAATTTAGTGGTGAAAAATTCACTTAGTGTTTGTCTGGTTAATAGTTTATTTTTACTTCATTTATAAAGTTTAATTTGGCAATTTATAAAATTATTGACTCTTTTCTTAGGAAAGATGAAAGTAGGCCGACAATCTCTCATGGCTTGTAAGATTTCTAGTGAGAAGTCCACTTTTATTCAGATGGGATTTTCTTTCATGGTGATTGGCCACTTCTGTCTAGCTGCTTTTCAAATTTGTTCTTTCATGTTCATATTGGATATTTTGAGGACTAAAAGACTTCGTGATATTTGTTTTGTATAGCATCTTCCAGGTGATCTCTGAATTTCTTGTATCTGGATGGCCACATCTCAAGTAAGATCAGGGACATTTTCCTTCAAACATATTTTCCAAACATTTTACTTTTCTTCTTCTGCATGAGGAATGCTTATGAGTTGTGGGTTTGTTTGCTTTACATATTCTCACATTTCTCAAAAATTTTCCTCAGTTTTTTTTTAAATTTTTTAATTTTTTATTATTATTATACTTTAAGTTCTAGGGTACATGTGCATAACGTGCAGGTTTGTTACATATGTATACTTGTGCCATGTTGGTGTGCTGCACCCATCAACTCGTCAGCACCCATCAACTCGTCATTTACATCAGGTATAACTCCCAATGCAATCCCTCCCCCCTCCCCCCTCCCCATGATAGGCCCCGGTGTGTGATGTTCCCCTTCCCGAGTCCAAGTGATCTCATTGTTCAGTTCCCACCTATGAGTGAGAACATGCGGTGTTTGGTTTTCTGTTCTTGTGATAGTTTGCTAAGAATGATGGTTTCCGGCTGCATCCATGTCCCTACAAAGGACACAAACTCATCCTTTTTTATGGCTGCATAGTATTCCACGGTGTATATGTGCCACATTTTCTTAATCCAGTCTGTCACTGATGGACATTTGGGTTGATTCCAAGTCTTTGCTATTGTGAATAGTGCCGCAATTTAAAAAAAAAAAAAAAAAAAAGCTTATTTCATGCCCTAGTACTATGCCCTTCTGTCAGCAGCCTTTTTTTTGGTTTTTTTTTTTAATGGTACAGATCAGTCTCCAGTCTGGTAGGTGGCACTTAAGCTGTGTTACTCTCAGGTACCCCAGGGATGTATTAAAACACTTGTCATGATGGGGCAGATAGGGAACTGCACCAACTCATCATCCTGGGCAGGCAGAAACATGATGAGCTTTCTTATCACACTCCCGTCACAGAGCTGGAAATCTTCAATTCAGATAGACACCATCCTTTATCCCCAGCGTAAAATGTGACTTAGGTTCATGGAAAACACCCATCTGACAGCTACTGCTAAAGTGGCCTTGGGGAAGAACCTTTTCATCCAGCCCAAAACGGGCAGATCTGTGGCAGGTTCACAGTCTGTGGCTGAAATAATGCCAGTCTGTGTAGAGAGGGGCAGGTGAGTCCCATCCTTTCTGCAAGCCTCAGCAGTGGGTACACTTTCACTGGTGGTGCAGCTGACACGTATAGTGCTGGACAGACTCTCTCCAAGTGCACCTGTGCCAGCCTCTGACAGTAATAGCCTCAGCTACATCTGCAGCAGTGGGCAGAGGAAGCAAGAGATGATCCCTTCTCCATGTCCATTTCCAACCATGGGTGCCACTTTTCAACTGCGGTAGAAAAACA
This sequence comes from Papio anubis, assembly GCF_008728515.1. NCBI lineage: Eukaryota > Metazoa > Chordata > Mammalia > Primates > Cercopithecidae > Papio > Papio anubis. The sequence goes on from NC_044996.1 coordinate 65,172,561, forward strand.
CGACCTGCATTCAGAGATCAGCACCTTGCCTCTGTCTCTACTGGGAGGGGCACAATCACTCTCTGGAAACAAATGGGAAGCTCTTGGGTAGGCGAGAGCTTGCAATCGGTTTTCCTTTTCCCAAGGGACACTTTGGTGGGTTATACTCCCCGCTTTCCCTAGGAGTGGCCCATGCTGAGAGCTAGATCACCAGGGATCTCGAGGTTCCCCTGTAGTTTCCAAAGTAAGAGTGAATTCTAGGGAATGTTCTTAGGGGATCTAGTGATGCAGAAACACAAAGACTAAGATTCCCTGGGCAAAATAGTGGCCCACAATGAGCACACAAATTATATGGTATTTATCACCTCAACTCGGGTTTAAAAGGAGCATGAGTGAACCTGCACGAATTGACTGTTCAGTACTCTGTCGTTGGGAAGTTCCCAAATCACCACTGACTGTATTGCTCAGGCTCATGAGGGCAGAGGGTTTCACTGATTTGGTGGTCAGCAGTCTGTTGCAGGGGTGAGGGGAGCAAAGAAATACTCCCCGCCTATCCTTTTCATGAAACTGCTTGCAAGCATTTTAATTCATCATGTTGCTGACATCACAGGATCTACTACTGTCTGATTTTATTTTGCTTTAAGGAGAATATTGTAGGTTCCTATGGCTTTCTATGTACTGGTAAAACAGACATCTGAAAAATATAACCTTGGGATTGCTTCAGCTACAAAACTGTCTTGTAACAAACTTACTTTGAGAAAGAATAGAAGGCACTGTTTTCAAAATTGTTCAGATTGCTAATTTTGACAGCGTATTTGGAAGAATATTTGGCAATACAAATTTAAAAAATACAATATGCATACTGTATAAAGGCATTCATGCAGAGCTTCTAAATTTTGAAATAAAATAATCTGTGACCAAATATACTAGGGATTACATGTTTTTGTTTTTGTTTTTTAACCACACTTCAAATGTTATACATGTATAAGACCAGGTAGTGCTAACATAGATTATATAAGTGAATATTTTGGCATTTCTCTTCCAAAATAGTTTCATAATTTTTTTTGTTTTTTTTTTTTTTGTTTGTTTGTTTGTTTTTGTCAGGCATTTGCCTTGTTTTTCAGGGAAGCCATGGGGGTTAAATGAAAATTAAAATTTTTTGTAATACTGCTAAGTTTGCAAAACTCTTTATAGAAAAGATAATTTTTTACTTAGAAAATTTGTTGGGATATACTTATTTATAATACACTTTTATGAATTTCTTTGTATTTCTGTGATACTAGTTGTAATGTCTCCCTTTTCATCTCTGATTTTATTTCCATATTTTCTCTAAAGATATCAGAAAGCAATTCCATTTAAAATACCTACAAAAATAAAATATCTAGAAATAACCTTAAGAAATAAAAACTGTAAGAGAGTAATAAAGAAAACAGAGACACAAAAAATGGAAAGATATCCCATGTTAATAGATTGATTGCTGATTTTCTTAAACATTACATTCCAATACAACACATAACTGAAAGACATATTTAACTGCATTTGTGAAATTTCTTCACTTTCTTTTTAATTTTGAACAGCATAATTGCAAAAGGATTAGGTGATTAAAACAAGCATTACGATGAACAATAAGTAGAGATTAATTTTTTTGAGATAGCTTGCTATTAGCATGTAGATACACGACTGATTTTTGTATGTTGAATTTTTATACTACTTTTCTTTAGTCTAGCTAATGATTTTTGTTTAGTTTTTTAAATAACCAATTCTTCACTTCATTGATATTTTGAATGTTTTTAGTCTGTATTTTATTTATTTCTAGTATTAGCTGCATTGTTTTTACTGCATTGTTTTTTTCTTCTACCAATTTTAGGCTGAGCTTGTTCACTGCTGAATTCCACCAAACATTTAAGTAACAACTAATATCAATCATCCTCAAACTAATCTAGAATATAGAAAAAAAATCTTTCAAATTCATTTCACATAACAGCATTACCCTGATTTCAAAACCAAACAACAATACAACAACTAAAACTGTAGGTTTCTTGAACATAGATGGAAAAATTCTCAACAATATACAAGCAAACCAAATTCAACAGCACATTAAAAACATCATCTATTGTGTTTACATTTGAACAGAGATATAAAGAAATAAATACAAGCTAATACATATAAAGCAAAAAATAAAAAGTTTAGACAACAAATGCTTCTGAAAGTAAGTAAGAAATAACACTATTGGCTTAGTTGGCAAATAATGACAATATTTTGAAGACATTTCTGCATTTAGAATTACCAACATATAATTATTTAATTAAATTTACATATTAATATATATGATAGCAGATAGAAAAATATCAAAATCATTGTGATCAAGTGAGATTAACCCCAGGGATGCAAGGAGAGTTCGCCATACACAAATTAATATATTTGATACACCACATTAACAAAACAAACAAGACCATATGATCATCTTAATAGACACAGAAAAGCATTTGATAAGATTTAACAAGTCTTCATGAGAAAAAAAAAACTCTCAACAAATTAGACATAGACTGTATGTACCTCAGTACAATAAACGCCATATATTACATACCCAAAGCTAACACATAAATTAGTGAATTGGGAAAAACTAAAAACTTTTTATCTAAGATTAGGAATAAGACATAGATGGCCACCTTTACCACTTCCACATAGTACTGGAAGACCTAGCCAGACCAATTAGGCAAAAGAGAAAAATTAAAGGATCAAATTGGAAAGGAGGAAGCCAAATTGTATCTATTTGCAGATGGCATTATCTTATATAGAGAAAACTCTAAAGACTACACAAAAATCTGTTAAAAGTAATAAATAAATACGGTAAAGTCATGGTATAAAAACTCAACATACAAAAATCAGTCATGTATCTACATGCTAATAGCAAGCTATCTCAAAAAGATATCAGAAAGATATCCCCTGTTAATAGATTGAAAGAATTAATTTTCTCAAATGGCCATACTACCCAATGCAATCTACAGATTTAATGCAATACCAATGAAAACACAAATGACATTCCTCACAGGAATACAAAAACAAATGCTAAAATTCATATGGAACCACAAAATATCTTGAATAGCCAAAGGAATCCTGAGCAAAAAAAAAAAAAAAGTTGGAGCCATCATGGTACCTAACTTCAAAGTATACTACAAGACTACAGGAACCAACAAAGCATGGTATTGGTATTAAAACAGACACAAGGAACAATGGGCCGGGCGCGGTGGCTCAAGCCTGTAATCCCAGCACTTTGGGAGGCCGAGACGGGTGGATCACGAGGTCAGGAGATCGAGACCATCCTGGCTAACACGGTGAAACCCCGTCTCTACTAAAAAATACAAAAAACTAGCCGGGCGTGGTGGCGGGCGCCTGTAGTCCCAGCTACTTAGGAGGCTGAGGCAGGAGAATGGCGTGAACCCGGGAGGCGGAGCTTGCAGTGAGCTGAGATCCGGCCATTGCACTCCAGCCTGGGCGACAGAGCGAGACTCCGTCTCAAAAAAAAAAAAAAAAGGAACAATGGAACAGAACACAGAGCCCAGAAATAAATTCACACATCTATTGTCAAGTGATTTTCAATAGAAGTTTCAACAACACACACTGGGAAAAATTTCTTCAATAAACGGTGTTGGGAAATTTGGATACACAGCTGCAGGAGAATGAGACTAGAATCCTCCCTCTTACCATATACAAAAATCAACTCAAAATAGATTAAAAGCATGCATATAAAACTCAAAAGTATTAAAATACTAGAAGAGAACATAGTGGAAATGCTTTGTGACACTGGGAGGGGCAAGGAGTGTTTAACTAAGGTCTCAAAAACACAGGCAACAAAACCAAAAAGAAACAAAATGAATTAGATCAAAATGAAAAGCTTTTTTATAACAAAGGAAACAATTAACAACATGAAAAGATAATGTTCAAATTGTGAGAAAATATTTCCAAGCTATACAACTGACAAGGGGTTAATATCTATAATATATAAAGAATTTAAACAACTCACCATGAACCAAATAATGTCAAAATGGTCAAAATACTTTAATAGTCATGTCACAAAAATGGACATATAAATGACCAACTGGTATATAAAAATGCTTAATATCACTAATTATCAAGGAAACACTAATCAAAACCACATTGAGATACTACCTCATGCCAGTTGGAATAACTGTTAACAAAAAAAAAAAAAAAAAGAAAAAAGCCTTGGTGAGTTTGTTGAGAAAAGTGAACACACTCTTGGCATGATTATAAATTAGTACAGCTACTATGGAAAACAGCACGTAGATTCCTCAAAAAATACAAATAATACTACCATATAAATACCTACGTGTTAGATAGATACCATAGGATCTTTCAATCCCACTACTGGGTATATATGCAAAGAAAATGACATCAGTATGTTAAAAAGACATCTGCACTTCCTTAATTACTGCTGCACTAGTTAGAGAAGACAAGACATGGAATAAACTCAAGTGTCCAACAATTAATGAATGAATAAAGAAAATGTAGTATATATACACAAGTAAATACTATTTAGCCATAAAAAGGATTAAAATCTTGCCACTTATGAAACAAGGATGGACCTAGAGGACATTATGTTAAATAAAGTGTTAGACAATGAAAGACAAATACCACATGATCTCACTAATATGTGGAATTAGGAAACAAAAGAGTTGATGTCGTAGAAGGGGGGAGTGGAACAGTAGTTACTAGAGACTGGGAAAGGGTGGGGAAAGGGAGGCTGGAGAGAGGGTGGTTAAAAGGTACAATGTGACAATTAGATTGGAGGAATGAATTCTGATATTTTATTGCACATTAGAGTGAGTGTGGTTAATTGTAAAGTACTGTATACTAGCAGATAGCTGGAAGAGAAGCTTTGAATGCTCAGCACAAAGAAATAAATATATAACATGATGCATATAAATATGATTTGATCATTATACAACATATATATGTATTTAAACAACAAATTGCACTTCATAACTATATACAATTATAATGTGTAAATTAAAAAAATAAAAGTCAATGAATATTTATTGTTTGATGAAGAAAAAACTATTATATAGATTAGGACAAATTCTGCTTAATTATTAAATGCCTCTATTCTCCAAACAGTATTACATGGCACCACTAAAAATACTAATGACAGCAGCAGAATTTTATTTAGTATTTATCAACATTCCTGTAGGTAAAAATATGCTAGCTAAAATTGTGGTGTAATTCTATAAAATCTTCAATTTTACAGTGGGTTTCAGACCCCTGATTTATCTTTTCTGTATTCTTTAAGGATTTTGATGTTACGCTTGCCTCCCAAGTTCTTACATACTTATTTTCTTGAAAAAACTGATATGTCATATCTTTAACAAAAATTCAGTTAAAATGCATGCAGGACGCAAATGCTAAGATTCATGTATTACCCTTCACTGTTTGTTATGCAGAGGTAGTCTCAATTAAATTATTATTGGTGCTACTGTTTGTCTTCTGGAGTTCCCCTTCGGCCCCGTAATTCCCTGCTCTGTTGCTCCTCCAGCCTCTTGAACGTCATCGTACAGATACTGCCTTGACTACTAACTCCAAATTTTAAATATGCCCATTTCTTATGATTTAAAATACAATTTTAATAATAAAATGTGACATTTTCTTCACATGTATGTAAGAATTTTAAGTTTCAGGGCGTCTTACACATTCTTATGATTCTAAAAGGATATCTACCCAGAAATCTAGAAGCAAGCTAAATACTATGCCAAATGAGGTAACCATAGACAGGATCCAAGTTATTAGACCTCTAGAACCTGCTTTCATTTTTATATACACACACGTATGTATACAGACAAACATACAAAGATACACTATATATACAGACACAAGTTGCTTAACAACAGGAATACCTTCTGAAAAACGCATCAATAGGCAATTTTCTTGTGCAAACATCATAGAATGTATTTACACAAGCCTACATCACATAACCTCCTACACACATAGGCTATACAGTACAGTCTATTGCTCCTCAGCTACAAACCTGTACAACATGTTACTGTACTGAATACTGTAGACAATGGTAACGCAACAGGATTTGTCTGGCTAAACATATCTAAACATAAAAAAGTACAGGAAAATACATTATAAAATATAAAAAATGGTGTACCAGTATTGGACATTTACTATGAATGGAGTTTTCAGGATTAAAAGTTTCTCTGTGGGTGAATGAGTAAGTGGTGTGTAAATGTGGCAGCCTACAACATTACTCTACACTACTGTGGACTTTATAAGCAGTGAAATTTATTTTAAAATTTATCTTTCTTTAATAATAAATGAGACAGCTTACTGTAACAGCTTATTTAGTTACAATAAGCTAATTTGTTATTGAAGAAAGATAATTTTTATCTTTATTTTTATTTTTTCTATAATCTTTAATTTTTTGACTCGAGAGACAAACATATTGCACAGTTGCACAAAAATATATTGTCTTTATGTCCATATTTTATAACCATTTTTCTATTTTTAAGTTTTTAATTTTATTTATTTATTTTACTTTTTAAACATTTTTTGTTAAAAACTAAGACATGAAAATATACATTAGCCTAGATCCAAACTGAGTCAGGATTATTAAGATGTCACTAAATAATAGGAATTGTTCAGGTTTCATGGGACTACCATGGTATACTCAGTCTGTAGTTGACTAAAATGTTGTTATGCAGCACACGGCTCTATAAGGATAACGTAAAGCAAAAGTCTACAATTCTCCTATAAAATACAAAGCATATGGACAACTATGAACACATATATGTTTTTAACATTTAGGATATTTTTAGAGTAGGTAGCCAGGCAGTCATGAGAAGGCCAGGAGAGGATTCCTCCCTTGAGGAATGTCTGACGACCATCAGGTGATGGTCAGTCGGTCATTAAACTGTCTCTAAAATAATAAATGATCACAGCTCATGCCAGGGAAAGGCAGTCTTCCATTAGATAGGAAACACCTGAAGCTTGTTATCAGCAGATTCTTGATAAGATCTCAGGACTCGGGTGAGCAGGCTCAAGCATGCACACTAAGAGGCAAAATGGTCAATTTTAACCAGCATATGCCCTTCCTCCGGGAACAGTCCACTGGTAAGGGAAAAGCATTTCAGGTAAGCATGTGTACAACTTCAGTAAACACCCTGCACCTGTGGCCCCTCATGCTGGCAGGCCACCATGCATGTGGGCAACCTGCTTTAAGGAAAGAATCTGGGGAGAAGAAATGCAAACTCTGGAACCATGCCAATGTATAAAACGCCAAGTCAGGAGTTGGACGGGATACTTGGATGTCTCAAGTAACTCACTCATTTGGCCCTCTTCCAAGGGCACTTTACTTTCTTTTGTTCTTGTTCTAAATCTTTTACATAAACTCACTCCTGCCCTAAAACTTGCCTTGGTCTCTCTCTCTGCCTTATATCTACGTTTGCCTCTTGGCCAAATTATTTCCTCCAAGGAGTCAAGAATCAAGTTGCTGCAGACCTGTATGTATTCACTGCTGGTAACATACTTCGGTGCTGTGACTTGGATATGTTCCCTAGTGGTAAGAAACCTCTGTTCCTTGCTTTTTGATATGGTTGGCTCTGTGTCCCCACCCTAATCTCATTTTGTAGCTCCCATAATTCCCATGTGTTATAGGAAGGACTCAGTAGGAGATGGTTGAATCATGGGGGCGGGTCTTTCCCATGCTGTTCTTGTGATAGTGAATGGGTCTCATGAGATCTGATGGTTTTAAAAAGTGGGTTTCTTTGCACATGCTCTCTTTTTGCCTGCTGCCATCCACGTAAGCTGTGACTTGCTCCTCCTCGCCTTCCACCATGATTGTGAGGCCTCCCCAGCCATGTGGAACTGTAAGACCAATAAACCTCTTTCCTTTGTAAATTGCCCAGTCTCAGGTATGTCTTTATCAGCAGCATCCAAACGGACTAATACACCTTCTCCTGTTTCCTTCTCCCCCTTCACTCTCCTTACTAACCAGCCCCCAGAATGATTCCTTCTGGCCACAATGTCTTTGCTCACCCTGGTGGGTTGGCTTGTGGGGGTGGGGAGGACTTTGTAGTCCACACCAAGAAGACCTGAGACACTAATGGCCCTCCTGGAAAGGAGGCTCACAATAGTAGTAGGGCTAAATCCTAAAACTGTGTAATGTTTAGGGTTTTCTCTGTTTTCTCAATTAAAACCAAATACCTCCCCAAAACCGGCACTACCTATCCTCCTGCTTTTTCTGCGTGTATTCTGAAATGGTATTGCACACCCACCATGCTGTCCATCTTGGGAGGAAGTCTGCCTTTTCTCTGCTTTCACTTTGCATGCCATGTGACTTCCTTCTCTCCCTTAAACACACAATTCTTGTGTGTTATTCATGTGCCTGCAGCTCATGCTGTGTTTGCCTCATAGCCTAGACATAGGCTCCCTTGCAGATGTCCTCTGAGATTTATTCTTGTCCTACATCCTATACAGGTAGGATGTCCTATACATCCTAGCAGCTTGGATGACCTCCAACCCTTTGCCTGTCTGTTGGCTCACTGCCATTACAAATAGTGATTGGCTCTGCCAGCTCCTTGTGATTTACCGTATGGTTTTCATACCTGTTACAGTGCAGTGCCAAGTTTTCTGGTGACTTTCGAAGTGGTTTGCCCACCTGCAAAAGACCTCACTCTATGACCCTTTAAGGTGTCCACCTACTTGCTTTTTGTTTGAGTTAGTACCCTTTGTGAAGAGGGAAAATTCTTCCTTTGCCATTTGCAAGCCCTATCCCAGGCCTCAAGTCCTCCAAATGTTTCTCCTTCATGTCAAGGGGGAAAATAAACACTGCCCTCTCAAATTCAGGGGCTGCTGTTTTTGCAGGCTTATGAAGCCTTTCCATGAGTATCCATCTCACTTCCTCCCACTTCCTTCTGCAGCAAATGGACTGTGTGTTTAAGCATCTGTTCTGCATGTTACCCCAGGAGGATGAGGAACCCGAAACACATTTTTTCAGCCATTCCTCTAATCATCTCCATGTCCTTCTTAATATGCATCAGGACCTTCAAGGCTATATAGTCAAAGGGAGGCAAGTCAAGTGCCTTTGCAGCAGTAGGATGAAAAACAGGATTTTGGTCTACTTAAAAAAATATAAGAGTGGGAATCTGATAAAATAGATAATCATTTTGTTGCTTGAATACTCCAAACTAGAGTCACTATAAGGTCATGGAGAAAAGGATATAGGCCAGCCCAAGGTCACAGGCACAGGAGACTAAAGTACCCACAGGACAGAGATGAAGGTTGGTTCATCTCTTCTTCAACAAGAAGGCTGGTTCCAATGGATTACCATTAGAACAGAGATGAAGCAAGATTAAGAGTACTCCAGTAAGATTTGTTCCTTCTAGAATCCCAAGGATAAATGGAGGCCTCTTGTCCATTCAATTATCTCCTGTGTTCTCAAGTGGGTAATTTTTCCTTCGTAAGATGAGATGAGATCAAGATTAAGGATACCTGGTAAGACCAGTTCATTCCAGAACCCCAAAGATGAATGAAGGATGCCCACTTCAGGAAAGAGTAATAGGGAAATAAAAGAGCATCCCTTATTTTTCCTTTATCATCTCTATTCTCTCTTCAGAAATGGGTAACTGGGTCTCCATACTGCAGGACCTGCCCCCTCTAATGCATTCTCATGAACTGGGAGAAAATTGAAGTCAGCCTTAGAGCCCAGTGTCCTTAGGCAGAAAGTCCTCAAATTAGCCTCCTCAGTCATTTATAACTGAGAAGAGCACAAGGAGGACAGGGCTAAGGAGAAGGAGAAATGGAGTGACAAGAGACAAGCTCAACAACTGGCAACTTTACAAGCCCGCCAGGCCCCTTCATGTTGCTCTCAGAATACCCTCTGAGGTAACTGCCATGGGTCCTGGAAGCCAGGCAACTGGAAGGCAAGCTGCCCCAATGGGATAAATGAGAAAAAGTCCCGCATGGCTTGCTCCCTCTTCCACAAGCTCGGCTGCTGGAAATGGGACTCCCCTGACTGCTAAAGGGCCCCTGGAAAAGATTCCCCACCCCTAATGGCCTTGAGCTGAAGGGGCTCTTTCCTCTGGCTGGCTTCCAAATGAGACATCATCACCAAGAAGATAAAGCCAAGGGCAACTCTGGAGGCAAGGAATAAAATTATACATTTTCCTTTTGGGTTCAAGAGTTGCCTACTATGTGTTAATCTCCTTTTCTGAGCAACTCTTCTCCAAATCTTGTCAGGTAATGGGGGTAAATGGCAGACCCTCTATCCAAAAGAAAAGATTCATACCCCTTTACATTACTTAAGGGACTAATTACCATTCTCCCACCAGTTCCTGGTAATGCCTAAATAACCCGCATACCTTTGAGGCAAATATATATTTTCCAAGATGGGTGCCTGATTAATACTTTCCCAACCTCTGAATTCATCTTTTCATCTAATAGCCCTATTTCTTCCAGAAAAGCTACTTAAATCCTTAGCCAATAACTTTAACATGGACAGCCCCACATGAGGAACTTATAAAATAGCCCACACTTACTCAGAAAAGCCTTAGCAAGAAATCTGAGGAATATATTGAGGGGGGATAGCTTCTAGAGTATGTAGATAATCTCTTTATCTGCTCCCGATTCAAAGGACTCACACAGTAACATGTGGCATAAACTATAACTTCCTAACAGAAGGAAAAAGACTTTTACCTAATTCAAACGTTATAAAACAAAAGAGAAATTTTTGGTAAGAAATGTTAAAAAGAGATTTTATAAAGAAAACAATTTTTTTGGTAAATTCTTGTCCTAAAATAAAATGATTGGTTGTTTAAAAAAAGAGATGTTTAGGACAAGTCAAAAAGTCCCGGCATGTCATAGATGGACTATGTAAGGTATAAAAAAATTTGTGAAAGGGAATTTATGAAAGAAATGTACAATTTTAAAAGTTATCAGGTCTTCTAAATGTTTTAAGGTCATAAACTACTACCATGACTCTTAATGACTGTATAACTTGCCTAATTTAAAGGCATTACATTTTAGGTAAGGCCTGGGGACATACAGATTTAGCCATGCCCCCTAGCTATGCTGAAAATAAAGTCAGACTTTTGTTGCATTTTGATATATTCACTTGTCTTAAAACCCAGCAAACCTTCTATATTTGTGGACAATAATTTTAACAATGCTTCCTGACTAACTGGACTAGAACTTGTATCATAGGCTATGTATTCCCAGACAACTTCATAGCCCCTGCCAATTTTTCTCTTCAAGTACCAATCTACAGGCATTACATCTTGCCAAGGGTGAAGAGGGTTATCCAATTAGTTCTCCTTCTCATGAGATTCAGAATTATTGCTGGGATGGGGAACCAGAATTACTGGAATCACAAAAGCCTCAATGACCTATAGCCAACTCTCAAAGGAAATAGCCAACAACATTGGTGCCATGGCTGAAAACTCAACAACTATGCAAAAACAAATTGACTCTGTAGCAGCCTTAGTCCTCCACAGTCAATGAGGACTAGACATATTAATGGCAGCACAGGGAGAAATTTGTTTAGTCTATGATGAAAAAATGTTGCTTTTGGGTAAGTCAGTTGGGAAACGTACAAGACAATATCAGACAACTAAATAAAGCCTCCAGTTTATGGGAACAAGCCTCCCAGGGTTGATTAAATGGTGTTCCTGGGTTTGCTTTATAGACCCCCTTTTAAGTATCCTACTTTGTTCCTTTTTGGTCCATGTCTTCTAAATCTAATAACCTGATGTGTCTATTTTAACCTTCAGGCCAGCATGCTCCAGATGATTCTCAGTGAGGAATATTGTCTTCTCAATATTCCCTTCTACAGAGAAATATTCTCTTCTACAGGTAATCTTTAGACTGTTCATCAGTGGTAGATGACAGAGGCAAACCCCTGACCCTGTCTCCCTTGAACCTGGATAGATATTGCTTTCACCAACCCATAAAGGCATGCTGCCCTGACAGCTAGCAAGAGCCCAAGACACACAGAACAACCACTAAAACCCATCTGTCTGTATGAAGCAGTTACAGAAGTCTGACTTTTGTCCGTATTTCAAAAAAAATTGGGTGTTAGACTCTTGAAGGGTGAAATGTTATAGCAGGTATCTGGGCAGACATGAGCAGGGCAGGAAAACCCCCAGTAAATGTCACACAATGATCAGATGATGGTCAGGCAGTTGTTAAACTGTCTCTCTAAAATAATAATTGATCACAGCAGCATCAGGGAAAGGCAGTCTCCCAATAGATATAAAATACCTGCAGCTAGTGATCAGCAGCTTCCTGATAAGATGTCAGCAGTTGGGTGAGCAGGCCCAGGCATATGCACTAAGAGGCAAAATGGCAAAGTTTAATTGGCATATGACCTTCCTCTAGGAACACTTGACTGGTAAGGGAAAAACACCTCAAGTGAGCGTGTGCACGCATTCAGTAAACACACTGTGCATGCAATCCTGTCATGTGCTGGCAGGACACCATGTGTGTGGACAGACTTTTCCATGGAAAGAATCAGGGGAGAAGAAATGCACACCCTAGAACCATGCCCATGTATAAAATCTCAAGTCAAAAGTCAGGCAGGGCACTTGAATCTCTCAAGGAACCCACTTGGCCTCTTCCAATTGTTCTTTGTTTCATTTCATTCCTGCTCTAAAACTTTTTAATAAACTTTCATGCCTGCTCTAAAACTTGCCTCAGTCTCTCCCTCTGCCTTAAATCCACTTCTGCCCCTTGGCTGAATTCTTTCCTCTGAGGAGGCAAGAATTGAACTGTTGCAGACCCGTACAGATTTGCCACTGGTAGCAATAATGTTAAGTGTTTTTGTTATTTAATAATAACAAATTATGAGATCATAAAAATGTAAGTCACTTTCATCTAAAACTCTAAAATTTATTTGATTTTGGGCTTGTGACCCCAGAAATGTGAGAAAATCAGTGTATGTTGTTGAAGTCATCAAGTCTGTGATATTTTGTTATGTCAGCCCTAGAAAATGAATACTAGTTATGTAAAAAATTCAGTGTGGTAAGGCCAGGAATAATTTTTTCCCTTATACATACTTACCAACAGAAACAGCCTATTTTTAATAAAACAAATGACAATATCACAAGAGATGTCAAAAAACTGCCATTCAATACTGCTTTAATTATTTTGTGAAAATAATGAAATTTGAAAGGAAGTTTTGTGGTATAGTTACTAAGTTAAGCTCTGAACTCTGATACTTAATTTCAGTGTAAACAATTAATTACGGGTCTTTAATTTAGTTATCTTTCCTAACGTTTAACTTCTTCCATCTGTAAAATAGTGCCAAGCTCAAAGTGGATTATTTTTTAGTTTTATTTTTAATTGACAAATAATAATTGAATACATTTATGGGAAACAATGTAATGTTTTTGTTCATGCATACATTGTGCAGCAATCTAATAAGGCTTATCAACGTATTTATCACCTCAAATACTGTTTCTTTGTCATGAGATGCTTAAATGCCCCTTTTAAGTTGTTTTGAAGTATACAATACATTATTATTAACTATAGTAATGTGTGTTAGATCACCAAAACCTATTCCTCCTTTCTAACTGAACCATTATACCCTTTAACCCACATCTCTCCTTTCCCTGTCTGCCTCCTCACAATCCCCTGCTACAGCCTTAGATAACCACATTCTACTCTCTACTTCTATGAGCTAAACATTTTAGATTCCACTACCTTTGCTAGCCAGGCCTCATTTTCTCTCCCTCCAATAACCTGTTTTCCCATAATCTAAGCCCCCCATTATATCTGTATCCCCAAGATTGTATATAAACTTCTGAACCTCATTGAAAACATATTAAATACAGCAAACTTACTAGTTAACGTAATCACTCTGTGGTTTCCCTAGTTTGCATGTTAATTTGTACGACTTTTCTCCACTAATCTGCCCTTTGTTAGTTGATATATCAGTGAACTTTCAGAGGGCAAAGGGAGAGCTTTCCTTTGTCATCATCATCACCACCTTTCAGGGCTAACATGATTAATGAAGGCAAGACATCTCCGTAATGAATAGATGAATAGATGTGGCCTAGATGAGTAGAAAATAGTGAGAAAGGCATTTGAAAATGGAGAGAAGGATAAATAAAACTTTTAAGTGTTGTAAATGGTTTTATTTTTTCTAGCTAGGTTATCTTTGTTGTTAGAAAAAACTTCAGTCAAAAGTAGATGGAACAGAGTTTAAACACCAAGAAAATTATAGGCCATTTACCAAACTTGATGTGGTGAAGTGAAAATAATGATCTCTTTGCATAAATTATATCACTGAGAAAATTCTGGCAGTGGGGGAGATCTGATTCAGCCAACACCTTCTTGCATTTAGCATTCAAGCTTCCTTAATTATTGATGGGCTTAAGGCAGCTTAAATGATAATAGCCCTTCCCCAAACTTCAACCACCTTTGTAAAGCTCATCAGAGACCACCAGGCTAGGAGGAGGAGAGAAGCCTGAATTCTGCTAAAGTGTAGACATAAACAATTGCCCATCATGATTCTGGAGATCACAAGATATGCAGCTTCCTCAATTACTCCTGGATATAACTTCACTATTGTAGAACCTAACAATGGCCTTTTGAGATACCTTTCCAGGTTTTCTGCATGTCTGACACAAATGGCTCCACCTAGACCCAACAACCTCTCCTGTGGCCCCACTCAAAAGTGACTCAGCATAAAAGGAAATCTTCAGCTCCCTATGATTTCATCTCCAACCCAACCAATCAGCAGCAAGCTCCCATTGCCTAGCCATCCCCACCCCTTCCCCAAACTGCTTTAGAAAAACCCTTAAATACAAGCCCTCAATGAGACTGATCTGAGTAATAGCTTCATCTCCCAAGTGGCGTGGCCAGTCTCACATCAATTAAACTCTTTCTTTACTGCAATGCCATGAATTGATGTTTGTGCAGCAGTCAGGAAGAACCCATCAGGCAGTTACAAAAACAGAAAAAGAAAAACTGGGGTCAGGAACCGTGTCAATAGGAAGCGTTTGCTCAGAATCAGTTAGCCTGAGGGTCTACTTGACATTACAGCTGACAGTGACTTGACAAAGAAGCAAAACGTGTAAAAGTAATTTGTATTTGGCTGTAGTGAGGACTTCTTTGAAGGTCTTCACTGAATAGAAAGGGGCAATTATTAATCAGGTGCCTTGCAGCAGCAAAGTGCAGAGCATGTATAGCACTACCATTTGATCAACTTTACTGGGGTATACTGATGATATGTGATGCAAATGTGAAAGCAAAAAGTAACAATCGAGTACTAGATTTAATGAAATATAAGAAGCGCTAGAAAAACAATGATATGGGATTGTGATATAAGCAATATCTGGGTCAAGAGACATCAGTGATCACTTTTGTTTGTTTAATTTGAATCAATTATTTCACTGCAGGAAACCTCATGCTTTTTTTGTTACACCACACTGGGCCAAAAACATCTGAAAAAAGGTGAATCCATTCAAAATGTTGAGTCATTCACATAATCTATACATAAATGACAGTCCCTTAAATGTGAAGACTTATGCATTAAGATAAAGACTTGACACTGTTGAAAGACTTCTGCAGTAGTTGCTAAAGCTTTGGATTTTTTTTTTTTTTTAAATAGTGGGCAAGGTAAAGGGAGGTAAGCACTCATCCAACCAATATTTAATGTAACATTAAAATATTTGCTTATTCATTGTTTTGTAAATAAAATTTTAAAATCTCAAGAATTCCCAAACTTTTTATGCAAAATGGAGAGTTATTGTAACACCCTCTTCAAGATAATAGGTGTTAATAATATTATGTATCAACCAGAACAGATGGAAGGTGAAAGCCCTCAGGCATTTACAAAGCACTGTCATCACAGATCATTCATAAGTAAATTCTTTGCTGGCCTCCTGTAAACAATCACATGCGAATTGTAACTTTGGGTCTACAATCTAAGTCTAGCTCCTACAAGTAAAGTCTGTTAGATTGCACAGTGATAATGTCATTACAAGCTTACCTTCCAAAGTGCAGAACAAAGTCCAGACTCATTCCTCCACCTACCCAGAGACATCTCCGTAATTGACTCTTGTTCCTTTACTCCTTTTTTCTCTTCAGACATTCACCTTATCTTATGTAAAATCTAGATTTACTGGGCACTAACTAAAGTCTCACAAGAATGTATCTATTTGCCTAATTGCTTATCTGCCCTTCTTCCTACATGTCTTCCTCCAGCCCTTTAAGGAGATGGATAAATGTAAAACCTCTTGAAACCTGCTTCAGAAAAACAGTCACAGATGTGTCTGCAACATGTGTTTTTTTCCAGAAGCGCCCTAAAGCTAACTCAGTGAACAGAATTGAGACATGCTTCAGTTACTCATTTCAGTTGTCAGTTTTAATGTGGCAACATTTTAAATACAACACACTTACTGGTTTTATGAAGACTGCTGAGAATATTTTGTTATAATGTTACTGTTTTTCATCTATTTCATAAGATTCAATAAATTTGTGAGTGATTTGTATTAAACATTAAGACCAACAGTCTACAATAAAGATATTATTTATTTAACATGACCTATTTTTAAAGGTAAAGCATCTTTTATCATGTTTAAGCAGAAATAGCTTGATTTGACTTATAGAAATTACATACATAAATCTACCAGAGATTATCATCACATTATGTATTAATGTATTTCTATTCAAAATAACAATTTTAAGCTTTTAATAAAAAAAGAAAAATTATGGAGTGTTGGATACTAATTTATAAAATCTGGTGTAATCTTTTTTTTTGAGACGGAGTCTTGCTCTGTCGCCTGGGCTGGAGTGCAGTGGCACGATCTCTGCTCACTGCAAACTCCGCCTCCCAGGTTCACGCCATTCTCCTGCCTCAGCCTCCCAAGTAGCTGGGACTACAGGCACCTGCCACCATGCCTGGCTAATTTTTTTTTTTTTTTTTTGTATTTTTAGTAGAGACGGGGTTTCACCGTGTTAGCCAGGATGGTCTTGATCTTCTAACCTTGTGATCCACCCACCTCAGCCTCCCAAATTGCTGGGATTACAGGTGTGAGCCACCGTGCCCGGCCTGGTGTAATCATTTTTAAGTAATGAAGACAAATCACTAAGTGTTGCTACATGTTGGTACAAGATTCATTTTGGATACATTCTCATAATTAAGGTGTACTTTCTGCATTTTCCAAAATATATTGAATTAGTGATATCTATCAAGAATTTCATTTAACATAACCACAAAAGCTTTAAGAGCTGGAATAGAACATACTAAAGTGTTTCAAATGTGAAGAGCTATTTTTTTTTTTCAGTATGTTTGTGAATCTGCCAAGAGTGTATGCCTTTTCTTCCTTGCTTGTGTCATCACAGAAGTCTATTTTTTATGTATATATATGTGTGTGTGTATATATATATATTTACATGCATAGGCACCTATACATACATTTATATAGATATAAATATATAAAGACTCGTTAACACCCTCCTTTTTCAGGGTTTCTGGATATAATCTTAAAGTTGTATTATGAATATTGAAGTTAGTATTGATGTGTGTACAGATACCTCATGGTTTTGCCCACATTAGGTGAAAATATATTACCATGCATTTTCATTTTATATCTACATCAAGCCCTAGATCTATGTGCAGATCTAAAGATATAAAGAGAAACATATATTCTCATTTTTGCCCTAAATGAAGATTAGATGGAGAATGTAATAAAGGCATATTTGTGGAATAAATACTAAGGCTTCCAAATCATTAAATAAAGACAAAGAAATACATGTTTTAAAGTTTTTTCAAGAAAATGCTGGAAACATAAGTGCTGTCACCTAATCAAAGTAAATCTTCAATCAGGCTTGTATTCTAAATACTATTTGCTTTTGCTGTTGTCTTTCTTGGATTTTGTTTGCTTGTTTGTTTGTTTGTTTGTTGTTGTGTATACAGTGTTTTTCTCTGTTGCCCAGGATGGACTGCAGTGGCATAATTACTGCTAACTGTAACATTAAACTCCTGACCTCAAGCAATCTTCCCCCATCAGCCTCCCAAGTAGCTAAGACTACAAGTGTGCACCACCATGCCGAGGTAATTTGTAAATGATTTTGTAAAGATGGACTCTTGCTATGTTGCCCAGGCTGGTCTCAAACTCCTGGCCTCAGGGGATCACCTGTTTCTGCCTCCCAACATGCTGGGATTATAGGTATGAGCCACTTTGCTCAACCCTCTTTCTTAATTTTGAAATCAAATTTAATATAAGAGAGAAATAATCACAGGATAAATTGAGGAAAGCTGTCGATAGTGCATTTTAATAATACAATGTTATAGAAAAATGTTGGTTCTTAAGAAATTATTTGCCATGTTATACTTGTGACCTCCCTCTCTTCATTGTGGGATAGAGTTAAAGATTTTCTATCTGTTTTACATGGCTAAATGAACTTTCATTAAGTTAGTAATAGAGAAAAGTAAGATGTCATGCTAATGTATTTATTGTAGATAATGTTCAAATTTCTTCCAAATATCTATTTTTAAGCAAAAATAAAAAATAAATATTTGCATGCTAACCATATGAATAGTTATATTTATAAAAAAAGTTTTGTTAAAATAACTAAACAAAAATGCCCACATAAGGCAGGAGTAGGGGTTGATTTGTCTGATATTGCTTCATTGGGTACCTAGGTTATGACCTGTCCTCTTCACAGCTGCTATGTATTAGATGACATAATTTGAAAAGTAGTGCATCTAAAACCTATTTTATACTAAACGGTATACTTTATAATTTACTTCAACTATGGTACAACTTTCCATGCAAATATAACACAGTATTTTATTTTTGTCTACACTTAGCAGAAAAGCAAGATTTATATACCCTCCTATATTACCAGTATAATAATAATGACTTTTGAGTGCCAGTTATGAGCCAGGCAATATGCTAAATAATTGCTTATATTTTTATTCATTTAATCTTCACAGTGTGTGAGTTAAATTTTATCCTCATTTTCCATATAAACAAACTCAGGCTTAGAGAAATTTAAGAACTGTCCAATATTACATAGCTAGTAAATGGAGAGCTGGGTTTCAAACTACGACATTTTGATCATAAGGGTGCATTCTTTCTAGTATTCCACAATATAAATTAAGTACTTATATTATATTGCACATTTAATGACTAGGATATTAGAGTCTTTGTATTGTCTTCTAAACTTTTAATCTAGGCTGTTTAGAGATGAAGTATATATTTAATTCTATTTGGCGGGGGCACAGTCTCACTCTGTCAAACAGGCTGGAGCGCTGTGGTGCAATCTCGGCTCACTGCAACCTCTGCCTCCTAGGATCAAGAGATCCTTTCACGTTAGCCTCTGGAGTAGGTGGGACTACAGGTAGGCATCACCATGAACAGCTAATTTTTAAATGTTTGTGTATATAAGGGCTCACTATATTGCCGAGGATTGGTCTCAGACTCCTAGGCTCAAGTGATGCTCCTGCCTTGGCTTCCTAAAGTGCTCGTATTCTAGGTGTGAGCTACCAAACTCAGTCTATATATTTATTCTAAAGAAATTCTTAGAATAGAGAAATTTGAGACAGCGTGATTCTGATAAATTACATTAACTTCTGAAAGTTTCTTAGATAGCTTATACTAAGATGTAAGAGTTACATGTTAGTGACCTGAAAATCACATTTTTATCTCAAAATATTTTTCTGTAAACAGACAAGTGCTTTGGAAGTAACTTGGCTTAGAAGTCATTTGAGAGGTGCACTTGTTTCTTGGACTGACCTACAGTTTTTAGTACTTTAGACCTTTCATTTTTCTAACCTGTTTCAGGTAGAGAGAGCTCTTGAAGCTACGACTTTACTGTTTTCTAAAACAGAAACAAAACCAAAACTTATATGTGAACATTTTGAGTTTTAAATTTGTTTTATTTTTAATTGACAAATAATATCTGCATATATTTATTGGGTGCAGTGTGGTGATTTGATACATCTATACATTTTGGAATGATCAAATAATACTTAATAGCATATCCATCACCATGAATACTTACTATTTATTTGCGGTGAGAACATTTGAAATCCTCTGTTAGCTATTTTGAAATATAAAGTACATTACCATTAAATACAGTCAACATGTTGTGCAACAGACCACTATAACTTGTTTCTCCAATCTAACTGAAACTTTGGACTCTTTTCTATGGATATTTTTAATGAAAAAATAAAAACTGCGTTCTTTACTCTCAAATTTTGGTGAAGATACATGAGAATAAACAGTATTTCTCACTGAAGTAATATTTCCAGATTAGTGGTGAAGTCTGTTGATTTAATTTATAAATTTTTAGACTGTTGTGTTAGGCTATTCTTGCATTGCTATAAAGAAATACCCGAGGCTGAGTAATTTATGAAGAAAAATATGTTTAATTGGCTTATGTTTCTACAGGCTGTATAGGAAGCATAGCTCTGGCATCAGCTTCTGTGGAGGTCTCAGAAAACTTAAAATCATGGTGGAATGTAAAGCAGAAGCAGGCACTGGACATGGCAAAAGCAGGAGCAAGAGAGCGAGAAAGAGTTGGGGGAGAGAGGTGCTACACACTTTTAAATGACCAGATCTGTGAACTCAGAGCAAGAACTCTCTTATCACCAACGGATGGCTCAAGCCATTCATGAAGATCTGCCCCCATGATCCAAACACTTCCCACTAGACCCCATCTCCAGCACTGAGGATTACATCTCAACATGACATCTGAGTGAGTACAAATACCCAAACTATATCACGTCTGTACCAAGTAATTGAAACATATTTGGAAAATAGAAAATACAAGAAGAAACAAAAGCAGAATAATGGGATTCCTCCTAATCTAATGTAATTGAATGGCTTTATTGCAATTTCCATTTATGGTTTATTTGAACACTTAGGCCACATACAGTTTTCTTGGTTTGTTTTTCACTGAACGCTATCACCAAATCCAAAGTAGAGCCACGGATGGAAAAGTGAGAGAGGTAATAGTGGTGAACTGAAGTAATCATACCCTCTCGGTGATCTAAAAATGCTCATTCAAAGCAGCACAGGTGGTACAATCCTCCAAGTCTGTGTTTGGTACTCTAATAATCATATCGCTGTTTTTTCTTTCTTTCTTTTTTTTTTTGTTACCTATTTTATTTCAGATTCCTAAACCATTTATAGGATAAAGTAAATCTGATTATATGTTTACTTCAGATATTTAAAATATTTAGGGCCTGTGAATGTAGAAAAGGAACGCAAGTGGTATTTTTCAGAAACATTGTTGTATGAAGAGACCTAAAACTAATTCATATACAGTACATATGTTTCTGAAGAAGCATAATAATAGGTTATTTCTGTTCTCAGAGCTGGATTAAATTTGAATCTAAAAAAGCAAAATATACTTTCTAGGCTGAGTTTAACGCATCTAAGAAATGTTTTATTTCTTTAATAGTATTTGTAGATTTGATATGTAGAATAATTAAGGGATGCAACATATCGGCATGCAGTCTGGCAGTGGGGACTTAAGGAGAACAGATGAAGTGGAAGTCTCAGAAAGCAGAGTCAACTCTCTAGGCAGGTAAATGAGAAGAAGTAGACACATATTTATGGAAAGACAAGACATGTAGTCCGAAGTCTGAGCATATACTCAAGATGAACCAATGAAAAAGAAGAATGTTGCTATATTATTATATATTATATATAACAAAATATATTAATTTTGATAACTTATAGAGCAAATTATGTTACGTAAACACATAATGACTAACTATGTTTGAATTTTTTTCCTATGGTTATTATTTTTGGATCTCACATAAGGTTACGAAATGTTACACTACACATGTGTATACTGGAAGTTTTAATTTTCCATTGCATATTTCAGGACTCACTATTATTCAACAGGGAGGTATACAAAAATCTAGCATTTTTTGTAGTCTTTTGATGGAAAAAATACTAAAATAAAACAACCAGAATCTGTTACGTAACGGTCATAGATTTTTTTAAGATCCTTATAACAGGGAAAATTTAAATTTTATCCCCACTTATTTGACTTGGTCAAAAGCTAACCCAAGAGTTTAAGCATTTCTCAAAAAATCTATTATTTTCTTAATCCAGTCTGTCATTGATGGACATTTGGGTTGGTTCCAAGTCTTTGCTATTTTGAATATTTTCTTGCCAATATTCCTAGTGATTTCATTGAGTTCTATCTCTTTTCTAGATTGGTAAATTTTTCCCTTTCTAATTATTTCGTAAAAATTAAATGTGATGGCATTTCAGGAAGTAGATAATAAAACTGTATTCTCTTTCTGCTAAATTGTTGGATTACTTTACTTAATTAATGTATTCATGGTGGCTCTAAAAAGACCTATGACCATTTGTTTCTACCAAAATTAAATGCCAAAGTATCAGTATATTCTATATTTATATCCCTATTCACATTAACTGTAATCATAATCCTGCCAAACCTCATTAATTTGGAATTCTCTAATACAGAATTTGTAATACTTCAAACAGGTGGTAGATTGATACCGTTGAAAAGAGTGTACCAAGCAAATTAATAAAGAACAAAGGGAAATACCACATACAGAGAAGACATAATTTTAAAATATATTAGAAACATTAATTTTACATACCAAAATATAACCCTAGTATAAGCAGAGAATAACAGGTTGAAATTTTATATACTCATTACAACTAATCTCTAAATGCATATTCAATTAATATTCCTACTAGGCTAGCGTATGAATTTAACACATTTTTTTTTTTTACTTTTCAAAACAGAATAGAAATAGTAATAATTCTAGTCCTACATTATTCTATCACTTAAGACCAGTTAGTGAAACAAGAACAAATTTGAATGAAAAAAAACACTGCTTTTTTCTACACTGGAAAACCTTATAAAGTTAGTGCTCTCATCTATGAGATAATCTCTCTGCACCAAATATCAAATTACTAGAACATAGCACTTTCTGAATACTATTGGAAGGTAATATTACAATACCGATTTATTCAATTTAGCAAATATGTATTGAAGACTCACTGTGTACAAGGCACTGTCCTGATATATCATGCATAACAACACATGTGCAGAGACTACCACTTTCTATAGCCATTCTTAAAGTTGTATTCCCAAGAAACAATGTTTACCACCTAGTATTGCCCTTAGTTTCTACAGATAGAAAAACAAATATGAATCAAAAAGGAATGCTTTTGCTTTGAAGTAACCACTATCTAATAGCCTTTCCATATGTACATAACTCCATATGCCTAAAACTTATCATAATTTTTCTCACTGAATTGCAAAGAATAACTTTCTGAATATTGGAAACAAACTCAAGAGAAATAAAGTTTAAGACCTGTATGGCAGGGCACCTTTAAAATGGTTTTGTACCAGAAAACCACTTTTAAGTGATATGAACACCTGCACCTGTGCCACCTAGAAATATAAGCAGAGACTTAGACAAATTTGTTTTCATTATTATTTTTATCAAAGAAGGATTAGAAGCAAGTATGATTATTTCAACTTTTATGTTAATACAATCTTTCTGTTCTGGAATAAATTCTAGCTACAGTGTCAGTATCAATAATAATCATACTTAACAGTGAGTGATCACTTACTATGTGACAGGTACGAAGCAGTCCATATAAAGTAACTCATTTAATCCTCTCAATAGCTCTATTATACTAATTTCACTGATGAGTAAACAGGCTGTGCAGAATGGTTATGTAAACTGTGCATACACATGTCCACTTATTATGTGTCAATTTAAAAATAGTAATAAAAATCAAAGCTGCTAAACGAAGAGGATTTCAATCTAGGTAGTCTTTCTCTAGAAAGCCAGAGTCTTAACTACTAAACAAAACCAATTATCTTTCTAGATTATCTTGTCTTAATTGTCTTTTTTTCTTGATTATTTAAAGATTAAATGCAAACTGATAATGATACATCGTATATTAAATTTTGCCAGGATCTGGATGATTATAACACCTGGCATATGCCAGATCCTTTCCGGCATCCCAGAATTTGGATGGTTGCCCAAGAGACCGTTTGTGTTCAAATGTTCTTACATATATACTAGAAGTGATAGCTGCAAAAACTTATGGAAAGCAGCAAAACATCGAGAGCCCTGGGTTCTGCCTTGCCTCCCTGTAATCATGTTTTAGCTCAGTTAGAAAGGAACTGGTAATGTATCCATACTGTACTTGGAGGTCAGCTACCCCCTGCAACTCTTGTACCATTTAATTCCTAAACTTTCTTCAGATACACTTATGTATTTTATTTACTGAAGATTATCTAGTCTTTCGCTAACTGAGTGATTTCCTAAACAAAATTCATTAATCCCTTAAAAAATATTTACTAAATGTCTACTCAAAATGAAAGGAATACACAAGGAATACACACAGTCTTTCACAATGGTTTTATGTCGTAAAACACGATGTCCCGTGTAGTTAAAATGAGAGAACAAAATAAAATTCATAAATTTACGAATAACCAGCATACTTAGTTTTACAGCATTATGTACAAACACAGAAAGGAAACATCGCATGTTCTATTAGTCCATTCTCACTTTGCTATGAATAATTATCTGACACTATGTCATTTATAAAGAAAAGAGGTTTCATTGTCTCATGGTTCTACAAGCTATACAGGAAGGGTAATGCTGGCATCTGGTCTGCTTCTGGGGAGACTTCAGGAAACTTATTTATAGTGGAAGGTGAAGTGGGAGCAGACATGTCACATAGCCAGAGCAGGAGCAAGAGTAAGAGGGGGAGATGCCACACACTTTTAAATAACCAGATCTCATGAGAACTCACTCACTGTCATGAAAAAGGTGCCCAGAAGATGGTACTAAACCATTCATGAGAAATGTGACTCCATGATCCAATCACTTCCCAACAGGCCTCACCTCCAGCATTGGAGGATTAAATTTGAACATGAAATTTGGGTAGGGACAACATCCAAACTATGTCATATGCGTTAAAGTTTATATTTATATTTAGTATTACTAGCTTGCATTATTAGCTATTATTCACCAGCAATCGAATTGGGTACTAATTTGAATATTTTTTCTAATTTCTAATATAGTAGACATAGAAACAAGTATGAATTGACACTATATTATTCAAAGGCCACTCATTTTTCATTAGGAAATTATTACTCAAATGGCCAAGTAATGTAAAAACTGAAAAATATGTCTGAAATGATCTGGTGAAAAATGACCATTTATATCCTCCAAAATTAAATTGGGGTATGTATGACTACATAATTAGTGACATTATGCTCATTTACTTCACGTAAGATAATGAATGAGGCAACTTAAGAATTTTGAAAACAATATAATTTATAATTTACTCTTCAACTAATGGCGTTTTTCAATAAAGAACACAGGATGAACTAAGTTGAGGTGGGCTGGTTGGAGTTCCACTCCACAGATCATGAAGAATGTGTACACATACTATGCATGGTAGATTGTCAGAAGGAATAAGCAGAAATACTCAATTGAATCTCTTCATATCAACACTTATAAAGAAGATTTGAAACTTTCTTACCGTGTAAACGGAAATGAGTTTAGCACTAAGCATCACCTAATGAGCACAAAGAGAAGGGTATAGGAGGAAAAATGAGTGATAGCATTTTACTGCCCCCTGGAACAAAGCTTGACCTAATATTATGACATTCTTGAAGCCAATTCTCTTCCTTTTGAAGAAAAACATTTAGTCCCAGATATTCCTAGAAAACTATTGGCAATTTCTTTAGCATAGAACAAACAAGATCAACTTTGGTGAGACCAAAGAGATTTTAACGGTGATTTTGAAATACAATATGAAAAAAAAATCCACAAAATAATAGAAAAAATCTTATGATTTTAATGTAGTTAGAGAGTCAAGATACAATATTCTTCAGGAGTCATCTCTGAATTCCAGTGGATCTGTATTGCAACAGCAATATGTAGTTCGTGGGACGAGATGGGGGACGGAGACTGGAGATCACACAGACCAATGTGTGAAAACCCGTAGCAAAAGTGGCAAGACAAAAGGAAGGCCCTGTTCTAGTTGGTTTTGTTAGAAGAGATTTAGGAAAGACACAGGAAAACATAAGTGAGCAGAAATAAAGTGTGAAACTACACACTGCAGTTGAACACGAGGACAGACGAAGTGAATCAATGCAAAAAGTTTGTGATTCAGCATTGTAGTTGTTTAACTGGATCATTCACAGGTACCTTGAAACTGTATAGGAATTAGAACTCACGTTCATCTTCACTCTGGCCACTGAATGTCAATATATAGTAGAAAGATTGAAATTAAATTCCCCTACTAATATATAAATAAAACCTATAAAACAAGATGCAGACGTTTATATTATAAAAACAGGATGCATATATTTATATTATACTTTATATGAGGATGTAATGTAAAGAATTGAAGCTGGTAAAGTTTATTTAACTGCTTGAACAGAGCCATTCTGTCTGTGAGTAGCCAGAATGAACCAGACCACATAAAGCTATCAAATGCGATTGTTTTCAGTCCCATAGAAAGACAAATTAAATATGGCCTTCAATACTCTACTACTCTTTTAGTGTCAGAGAATTAAAAAGCAATTCACTTAACGGGCATTTTAGTTCCATAATCATTGAACAGGTGAGGTATATCAAAGCCAAGTGTTGCCTGTATAGGATGAATTCATGCATGATTCATATGCCTTGTGATATCATTTTATGAAATAAAAATAACTTAGATTATTTCCAAATAATCCCACCCTTTCTAGCAAGGTGATGGCTGTGAAGATCATAGCCCACATATCTCAAAGATATCCACAATGAAACATTTTATAATCAAAATGTCAAAAAGTAAAGAGAAAGGGGGTATCTTGACAGCATCAACAGAGGCAATATTTATCACATACAAGTATTCCTCAATAAGATTAACAGCAGGTTTTACATCAGGAACAACGGAGAACAAATGACAGTGGAATAACATGTGTAAAATACAGAAAGAAAATAAAACATCAAACAAGAAGTCTATATCTAGCCATACCATCCTTTAAGAATAGACAAGTGGGATCACATCAAGTTAAAAGGCTCTTGCACAGCAAATGAAACAGTCAAAGTCGTGAAGATACAACCCACAGAATGAGATAAAATATTTGCAAACTATTCATTTGATTAGGAATTAATAACCGGAATATGTAAGATGCTCAAACAATTCAATAGGAAAAAAAATCTAACAATCTGATTTTAAAATAGGCAAAAGAACTGAATTGACATTTCTCAAAAGAAAACATACAAAGGGAAGAGGGGTATGTGAAAAAGTGCTCAAAATCATTAATCATTTGAGAAATGTAAATCAAAACTACAATGAGACATGTAACCTCAGTTAAAATGGCTTTTATCCAAAAGACAGTCAATAACACTGCTGGTGAGGATGTGGAGAAAAGGGAGCCCTTTTACACTCTTGGTGGAAATGTAAATTAGTAAGTCACTACGAAGAACAGTATGGCTGTCTCTAGAAAAACTAGAAATAGAACTATCATATGATCCAGCAATCCTACTTCTAGGTATACACTCAAAAGACAGGAAATCAGTACATCAGACAGATATCTGTACTTCCATGTTTGTGGCATCACTGTTCACAATAGCCAAGATTTGAAATCCATGTAAGTGTCCATCAACAGATGATTGGATAAAGAAAATGCAGTACTTATACATAATGGAACACTATTCAGTCATAAAAATCAATGAGATCCTGTCATTTGCAAACACATGGACAGAAGTGGAGGTAACTATGTTAAGTGAATTAAGCCAGGCATAGAAAAACAAACAGCACATGTTCACACTCATTTGTAGAAGCTATAACTTAAAACAGTTGATCTCATGAAGGTAGAGAGTAGAATGATGGCTACCACAGGCTGGCAAGGATAGTGGCGGGGTGAGGGGGTGAAGTGGATGGTTAATGGGCACAAAAATATAGTTTTATAGAGTTAATATCCAGCAATTAGTAGTACAATGGGGTGACTACAGTAAATACCAAATTCATTGTACATTTTAAAATAACTTAAAGAGTATATTTGGAATGTCGTTAACACACATTAATTGATAAATGCTTGAGAAGATTAATACCCCATTTATTCCAATGTAATTATTACACTTTGTATGCCTTTATCAAAATCTCATATACCCTGTAAATATTCCACCTAATATGTTTGCATACAAATTTAAAAATGTTAAATTAATAAGTCCTTGAAAGCACAGACAACACAAGCAAAAATAGACAAATAGGATTATATCAGACTAAAAAGCTTCTACACAGAAAAGGAAACCATAGAGTGAAGACACAATCTGCAAAGTGGGAGAAAATTTTTGCAAACTATTTGTCTGAAAAATGATTTATACCCAGAATATACGAGGAGCCAAACAACCCAACAGAAAACAGCAACAAATAATCTGACTAAAACAATGGGTGTAATAAATTACATAATGAGTACGCTGTCCACTGTTCACCTGATCGTTACACTAAAAGCCCGGACATCATCACTATACAATACATTCTTGTTAACAAAACTGTCCTTGTACTCCTTAAATTTTTTAAAATAAAAAATTACAATTATTATTTTAAAAATTGGCTAATAATCTGAATAGACATTTCTTAAGACATACAAATGACAAATCAGGTATATGAAGAAATGTTTAACATCACTAATCATCAGGGAAATGCAAATGAAAACCACTGTAAGATATTAGATAGAATGGTTTTTATAAAAAAGGCTGAGAATAACAAATGGTGAGGATTGGGAGAAAAGGGAACTCTAATACACTGGTGGGAATGTAAATTAGTATGGCCATTATGGAAAACAGTATAGGGATTCCTTAAAAAACGAAAACTAGAATTACCATATGATTCTGTAATCTCTCTACTGAGTACATATCCAAAAAAAGAACTTATTATGTTGAAGAGATATCTGTAACCTGATGTTTATTGCAGCAGTATTTACTATAGTCAACATATGGAACCAACCAAAGTCTTCATCAATAGATGAATGAATAAAGAAAATGTGGTGTATATACCCAATAGAATGTTATTCAGCCTTTAACAAATGAAATCATGTTTCCTGGACAAGCCTGGAAGACATTAAGTGAAATAAGCCAGGCAGTTTTTTCACCATCATTTTTTGCAGGAACTATCTTTTTCACATTACGTATTCTTGGCACCCTCATCCAGATCAGTTGATCTTTTATGTACAGGCTTATTTTTGAACATTCTATTCTGTTCCTTTGGTTTATATATATGCTTTTATGCCAGTAATGTAGTGTTTTAATTACTATCACTTTGTAATATATTTTGAAATCCAGAAGCATGACTCTTCCAGCTTTGTTGTTCATTCTAAAGATTGATTTAAATGTCTGATACCTTTTGTAGTCCCTCATAAATTTAAGATTGTTTTTCTGAGATTATAACAAATGTCATTGTAATTTTGATAGGGATAGTATTGAATCTGTAAATCACTTAAAGTACAAACATTAAAAAATATGAAGTCTTTCAGTCTGTAAGTACAAGATGTCTTTCATTTATTCAGGGAGTTCTTTGATTTTTTTCATTAGGATTATATCGTTTTTTTGGGGGGTTGGCTGATTTTATTTTTTTATGTTTGTGGGTACATAGTAGGTGTATGTATGTATGGGGTACATGAGATATTTTGCTACAGGCATGCAAATTAAAGTAAGCATATAATGGAGAATAGGGTGTCCATTCCCTCAAGCATTTATCCTTTGAGTTACAAATAATCCAATTACACTCTTTATGTTATTTTAAAATATACAATTAAGTTATTGTGTATAGTCACCCTGTTGTGCTATCAAATAGTAGGTCTTTTTTTTTTTTTTTTTTTTTAAGAAGGAGTTTCACTCTTGCTGCCCAGGCTGGAATGCAATGGCACAATCTTGGCTCACCGCAAACTCCGCATCCTGGGTTCAAGCGATTCTTCTGCCTCAGTCTCCCAAGTAGCTGGGATCACAGGCATGTGCCACCATGCTCGGCTAATTTTTTTTTCTTTTTAAATTTTTAGTAGAGATGGGGTTTCTCCATGTTCATCAGGCTGGTCTCGAACTCCCGACCTCAGGTGATCCACCCGCCTCAGCCTCTCAAAGTGCTGGGATTACAGGCATTAGCCACCATGCCCAGCAAACAGTAGGCCTTATTCATTCTGCATAACTATTTTTTGTACTCATTAACCATCCTCACTTCCCACCCACCTTCCCACCACTCTTCGCAGCCTCTAATAACCATCCTTCTACTCTCTATG
This sequence comes from Papio anubis, assembly GCF_008728515.1. NCBI lineage: Eukaryota > Metazoa > Chordata > Mammalia > Primates > Cercopithecidae > Papio > Papio anubis. The sequence continues at coordinate 65,202,816 of NC_044996.1, forward strand.
TCTATGAGTTCAGTTATTTTGTTTTTTAGAACCCACAAATAAGTGAGAACATGCAATGTTTGTGTTTCTGTGACTGGTTTATTTCACTTAACATAATGATCTCCAGTTCCATCCACGTGGTTGCAAATGACAATATCTCATTTTTTTAATGGCTGAATAGTACTTCATTGTGTATAAGTACCAAATTTTCTTCAGCCACTTATTTGTTGATAGAAACTTAGGTTGCTTCCAAATCTTAGCTATTGTAAACACTGTTGTGACAAACATAGGAGTGCAGATATCTCTTCAATATACTGATTTCCTTTCTGTTCTGTATATACCATCAGTGGGATTGCTGGGTCATATGGTAGCTCAATTTTTGGTTTATTGAGGAACATCCAAATTGTTCTTCATAGTGGCTGTAATAATTTACATTGCCACCAACAGCGTACAAGGATTCCCTTTTCTCTACATCCCCAACAGCATTCGTTATTGACTGTCTTTTGAATATGTCATTTTAACTAAGATGAGATAATATCTCATTGCAGCTTTGATTTGCATTTCTCTGATGATCAATGATATTGAGCACCTTTTCATATAACTGTTTTTTGTTTGTATGTCTTTTTTTAAACAAATGCTTTTTCAAATCTTTTGCACATTTTTTGATCAAATTATAAATTCTGCTTATTAATCTCTTGTCAAATGAGTAGTTTGCAAATATTCTCTCCCATTCCGTGGGTTGTGTCCTTTGCTATGCAGGAGCTTTTTAACTTGAAATAGTCTTATTTTCCTTCTTCTTCTTCTTCTTTTTTTTTTTTTTTTGTAGTAGTTTCATAGTTTAAGCTCTTAGATTTAAGTGTTTAATCCACGTTGCTTTGATTCTTTTTTATATGGTGAGAGACAGGGGTCTAGTTTTACTCTTCTGAACATAGATATCCAGGTTTCCCAGAATCACTTACTTAAGAGACTGTCTTTTCCCCAGTGTGTGTTTGTGGCACCTTTGTCTAAAATGAGTTCACTGTAGGTGTGTGGACTTGTTACCTCATTCTCTATTCCATTTCCTTGGTCTATGTGTCTGTTTTTTTTTGTTTTTTTTTTTTTTTTTTTTTTTTGGGACGGGGTCTCGCGCTTTGTCCCCCCGGCTGGAGTGCAGTGGCGCGATCTCGGCTCACTGCAAGCTCCGCCTCCCAGGTTCAGGCCATTCTCCTGCCTCAGCCTCCGAGTAGCTGGGACTACAGGCGCCCGCCACCACGCCCGGCTAGTTTTTTGTATTTTTAGTAGAGACGGGGTTTCACCATGTTAGCCAGGATGGTCTCGATCTCCTGACCTCGTGATCCGCCCGCCTCGGCCTCCCAAAGTGCTGGGATTACAGGCTTGAGCCACCGCGCCCGGCCTATGTGTCTGTTTTTATGCCAGTAACATGCTGTTTTGGTTACTATAGCTTTGCAGTATAATTTGAAGTCAGGTAATGTGATTCCTCCAGTTTTGTTCTTTTTGCTTAGTATAGCTTTATACTAAGCTTTGCTTAGTATAGTTATTCAGGGTCTGTAGTGGTTCCATATTAATTTTCAACTTGTTTTTCTATTTCTGTGAAAAATGTAATTGGTATTTTGATAGGGACTGCATTGAATCTATAGATTGCTTTGGGTAGTATGGACATTTTAACATTATTGATTTTTTCAATCTATGAACATGGAATTTGTGGGTGTGTGTGTCCTCTTTAATTTCTTTCATCAGTGTTTTATAGTTTTCCTTATATATCTTTCACTTCTTTGGTTAAGTGCTTCTTAGGTATTTTATTTTATGTGTGGCTATTGTAAATGGGATAACTTTTCAATTTCCTTTTCAGATTGTTCACTGTTGACATATGGAATGCTACTAATTTTTGTATGTTGATTTTTTTATCCTGCAAATTTACTGAATTTGTTGATCAGTTCTAGTAGATTTCTTATGAATCCTTTAGGTTTCTCCAAGTATATGATCATATGCACAAAAAAGGATAATTTGATGTCTTCCTTTCCATTTTGGGTGACTTTTACATCTTTTCTTTGTCTGACTGCTCTAGCTAGGACTTTAAGTATTATGTTTAATAAAAGTGATGACAGTGTATAAACTTTTCATGTTCCAGATACTAGAGAAAAAGCTTGCAGTTTTTCAGCACTCAGTATGATAATAGTTCTGATTCTGTTGTATATGGCTATTAGTATGTTGAGATATGTTCCCTCTATCCCCAGTTCTTTTAGGGTTTTTATCATGAAAGGATGTTTAATTTCATCAAATGTTTTTGCTTTTTCAGCATCAATTGAAATGATCATATGGATTCTATCCTTCATTCTGTTGATATGATGTATCACACTGATTAATTTGCATATGTTGAACTACCCTGACATTCCAGAAATAAATCCCTCTTGATCATGATGAATATTCTTTCTAATGTATTGTTGAATTCTGTTTGCTAGTATTTTGTTGACAATTTTTGCATCAATATTTTCCATATATATTGGCCCCTACTTCCCTTTTTTATTGATCTGTTTTTGTCGGCTTTTGGTATCAGGATAATACTGGCCTAACAGAATGAGTTTCAAAGCGTCACCTCCTCCTCTATCATTCAGAATAGAGTGAGATTGCTATTAATTCTTCTTTAAATATTTGGTCAAATTCAGCAGTCAAATGAAGTCAAATGGTCAAATGAAGCCATGGGTCCTGGACTTTTTATTATGGCTTTCATCTCATTACTTGGTATTCATCTGTTCAGGTTTTGGATTTATTTTTGCTTCAATCTTGGTAGGTTGTATGTGTCTAGGAATTTGTCAAATTCTTCCAGATTTTCTCATTTACTGGCCTATAGTTGCTCACAGCAGCCACTATTGATCCTCTAAATTCTGCATTATCAGTTTTAATGTCTCCTTTTCATTTCTGATTTTATTAATTTGGGTCTTCTCTCTATTTTTCTTAGTCTGGCTAAAGATTTGTCAATTTTCTTTAACTTTTTAAAAAACAAATTCTTGTTTCATTGATCTTTTGTATTGCGGTTTTCATTTCAATGTCATTTATTTTAGCTCTGATTTTTATTATTTATTTTCTTCTACTAATTTTGGATTTCATTTCCTCTTGCTTTTCTAGTTCTCTAAGATACATTGTTAGATTGTTTATCTGAAATTTTTCCTCTTTTTGATGTAAGCACTTGTAGCTTCCCTCTTAGTGCCAGTTTTCCTGTATTCCATGGGTTCTAATATGTTGTGTTTCCATTATCGCTTGTTTCAAGAAATGTGTTAATTTCCATCTTAATTTATTCATCAACCAACTTATCATTCAGGGACATATTGTTTAATTTCCATGTATTTCTATAGTTGCCAAAATTTCTCTTGTTTTTAATTTCTAGTTTTATTGCATTGTGGTCAGAGACAATCCTTGATATTATTTCAGGTTTTTTTGAATGTTTTAAAACTTGTTTTGTGACCTAACATATGACTATCTTTGGGAATTATCCATGTGCTAAGGAAAAGAGTGTCTATTCTGAAGCTCTTGGATGAAATGGCCTCTAAATATGTATTAGGTCCATTTGTTCTTCAGTATGGATTAAGTCTCATGTTTCTTTGTTGTTTTTCTGTCTACACGATCTATCCAATGCTGAAAGTGGGGTGTAGAAGTCTCCTGCTATTATTGTACGGGGTCCTATCGCTCTCTTAAGCTCTAACAATATTTGGTTTATATATCTGTGTGCTCCAGTGTTGGGTGCATATATATGAAAAGTTTTTATATCCTCTTGTTGAATAGATACCTTTAACATGATATAGTGACCCTCTTTTACACTTTTTATAATTTTTGCCTTAAATTATATTTTGTCTGATATTAGTATAGCGACTTCTGCTTTTTGGTTTCCAGTGACATGTAATATATTTTTCCATCTCTTTATTTTTCATCTATGTGTGTCTTTATAGGCAAAACTTGTCACTTATAGGCAAAAGATCAATGAGTCTTATCTTTTTTATTCATTCAGCCAGTCTATGTCTTTTGATTGGATCGTTTAGTCCATTTACATTCAATGTTATTATCAATGAGTAAGGGCTTACTCCTGCTAATTTGTTTGTTATTTGTTTTCTGTTTGTTTTGTGGTCAACTCTTCCTTATTTCCTTTCTTCCTGTCTTTCTCTAATCAAGTTAATTTTTCTGGTGATATAATTTTGTTTCTTGTTTTTATTTTTTGTGTGTCCATTGTGTTTTTTGGTTTGAGATTACTCGGAGGTGTGCAAATACTATGATCTTCTAATCTATTGTTTTAATCTAATAACAACACTATTTGCATAAACAAACAAAAACTAATAAAAAATCTATGTTTTAGCTATTACCCCTGCTTTAACATTTTGTCATTTCCATTTATATCTTATTGTACTATGTCTTGAAAAGTTGTACTTACTATTTTTTGTTTTGTCTTTCTAATTAAGGTAAGAGTAGTTTACACACCACAGTTACAGTGTTATAAAATTATGTGTTTTTCTTTTTACTTAATGTCATTAGTGAGTTTTATACCTTCGGGTGATTATTTATTGATCATTAATGTCTTTATATTTTTGATTGAAGTGCTCCCTTTAGCATTTCTTATAGGACAGGCCTGGTGTTGTTGAAATCCCTCAGCTTTCATTTGTTTGTGAAGGGCTGTATTTCTTTTTCATGTTTGAATATTTTCACCAGATATATTATTCTAGAGTAAAAGGGTTTTTGTTGTTGTTGTTCAGCACTTTAGATATGTCATGCCACTCTCTTTTGGCCTGTAAGGTTTCCACTGAAAAGTGTGCCGCCAGATGTTTTATAGTTTCATTTAATGTTACTTGTTTCTTTTCTCTCACTGCATTTGGTATCTTTTCTTTATCTTGACCTTTGAAAATTTCATTATTAAATGGCTTGAGGTCGTCATTTTGGGAGTAAATCTACTTGATGTTCTATAACTTTTTTTTGGATACTGATAACTTTCCCTAGGTTTGAGAAGTTCTCTCTTATTACCTCTTTAAATAAACTTGCTACTTCTATCTTTTCCCTACCTTCTCTTTAAGGCCAATAACTTTTAGATTTGCCTTTTTGAGGATATTTTCTGGTTTCTGAAGGTGTGCTTCATTGTTTTCTATTCTTTTTCTATTTTGTCTTTTCTGACTGTGTATTTTCAAGTAGCTGTCTTCAAACTCACTATTACTATGTTCTGTTTGATCCCTTCTGCTATTAAGACTCTGGTGCATTCTCCAGTAGTAAAATTGCAATTTTATGTTCCAGAATTTCTTCTTGATTTTTTAAATTAGTTAATCTCTTTGTTAAATGTATCTGATAAAATTCTGGATTCCTTCTCTGCATTATTTTCAATTTCTTTGTGTTTCATCAACACAGCTCTTATGAATTATCTGTCTGAATTGTTACATATCTCTGTTTACAGAGAATTGGTCCCTGGTGCCTTATTTCGTTTATTTGTTGAGGTAGTGTTTCCGTGGATGATGTTGATGCTGGTAGATGTTCTTTGGTGTCTGGACATTGAAGAGTTGGCTATTTATTGTAGTATTTATTGTCTGGGCTTAGTTATAGCTGTGCTTCGTGGGAAGAATTTCCAGATATTCTAAAGGACTTGGGTATTATGATATAATCAGTTTTTACTTTAGGTGGCACCTCAAGCCTAGTAAAACTGTTGTCCTTTCAGATTCATAGACGTACAGTCTTGATGGTCTTGGACAAGATCTGGGAGAATTCTCTGGTTTACCAGGCAGAGAGTTTTGTTCTTTTTCCTTATGTTCTCCCAAAAATATAGAGCCTCTGTCTTTTCTGAGCCACCTGAAGCTGGAGGTGAAATGACACAAGCACCATTGTTACCACCACCACTATGTGCTGGGTCACATTTGAAGCCAGCCCAGCAGTGGTCCTAGCCCAAGGCAAGCTCTAAAAATTCACTGGCTTAAGAACCCACTTTGTGCTCTGCCCCCTTGCGGTTATGCTGGTACCTAAGTTGCTAGGCAAAGTTCCCTTTACTTTTTCCTCTGCTTTCTTCAAGCAGAAGGAGGTTTGTCCTATGGCCATTATAGCTGGTAATGTGCTGAGTCTTACATGAAGCCAGAAAGTCTAAGGGGCTAACCCAAGGCCCTCAATGTACTACCTGTGTATTGCGTCTGGTTATTTAGGGACCAAAGGCTCTTCAGTTAGCAGATGTGAATACTGCCAGGGCTAGGTCCTTTCCATCAAGGCAATGGGTTTCCTTCTGGCTCAGAGTGTGTCTAGAAATGTCTGGGAGCTAGGGCCTCGAATGTGGGCCTCACAACTCTGACCGATGCCCTATTTTGGTATGGCTGACGTGGCATCCAAGATGCAAGACAATGTCCTCCCCACTCTTCCTTTACTCTTCCTTTTCCTTTCCTAAATCAGAAGGAAGGAGTCTTATTTAGAGTTGCAAGCTGTGTTATGTGGCCTCGGCTTAGTTCTGCACTAGATGTCGCCTAAGAGTTGTAGTCATTATGCTCTAGACTGCCTTTCAAAATTACTTGGGGACACAGAGTGCTGTAGTTCTTTTGTGGTCAGGTTTCATGAACTCTAATTCAGACTGCTTAGATTGGGATTTCTCTCTGGCTAGGGCTGGTTTAAAAGTTCCCTCTCCGAATGGCCATCAGCTGAGTTTGTTCTGGTTTTTCTTTCTGCTCTTACAGGACAGCACCGAGTTCTATTCCCCAGAATTGCTGTGTAATCCCTACACAAATGCCCAGACAGGTTTGCAGCAACAAGCTGCTGCTGCTGGATGTTGGGGAAGTGGTGGCATCGCAATTCTGCACTGTTTTTTCTATCTCTTTGGTGCTTTTTACAGTGATATAAAGTTAAAACCGGGTACCATGAGTGCTCACCTAATTTTCATTTCTTATGAAGGTGTTTTTTCTATGTAGATACTTACTAATTTCTTGTCCTTGCAGGGGGAATCATCTATTTTTGTCTGCCTGTCTTATTTCAGAAAGATAAGCTTCAAGCTTTGAGATTCCTTCCTCTACTTCGTCTATTCTGTTATTAATATGTGTGATTGCATTGTGAAGTTCTTATAATGTGCTTTTAGCTGTATCAGGTTGGTTATGTTCCTCTCTGTACTGGCTATTTTGGCAGTCAGCTCACACATTGTTCTATAATAACTCTTAGCTTCTTTGCATTGAGTTACAACATGCTTCTTTAGCTCAGTGAAGTTCATTTTTACCCACATTCTGAAGCTTACTTCTGTCAATTCAGCCATCTCAGCCTCATCCCAGTTCTGAGCCCTTCCTGCAGAGGTGTTGCAGTTATTTGGAGGAAAAGGGGTACTCTGGCTTTGGGGGCTTATCTACCTTCTGTTTTTGAGACTGCTTACCTTTGGATGGGTTTTTGTGGGGTTTTTTGTTGTGTGTTTGTTTGTTTTTCTTTTAACCATCTGGCCACTCTTCCACAGGGCTGCTGCAGTTTGCTGTGGGTCAGTCTGCTCTATATCTTAGTTGCCTATGTTTGTCCAGTACCTAGAGGTATCACTAGTGAATGCTGTGAAACAGCAAATATGGCCTTTTGCCATTGTCTCTGGAAGCTCTGTCCCAGGGGGTACTGACCTGTTACCAGACTGAATGCACTTGTGGTAGGTGGGTAGAGACCCTGGTTGGGAAGTCTCACACAGTCAAGAGGAACAGGATCAAAAAACCCCTTAAAGATGCATTCTGGTTGCTTTTGCGGAGAGCAGCTGTGCTGTGTTGGAGATTCCTTTAGCCCCCAGTAGGTTTGGCCTCACCAAGGCCAATAGGCTAGATTGGCTGAGATGCCCAAATAACCAACATGGTGGTCTTCCCAGCCCCCCAGCACTCCACTCCAGGGAGAAATTAGCACTCCGTCAGCCTTAATACATGGACAGGGGCCGCCAGAAGCCCTGGGTGAGAAAACTCATACCACAAGAAGTGAACTGCAGTCCCATTTAAAAAAGCAGTCTGGCCAATGCCTTGACAAAATAGCCATGTCATGCTGATGAACCAACTGTGACCCTGTCAGCTTGGGTTCTTTAAAGTCCACAGGCTAGAATGGCTGAGTTGTCCAAACAATCAACCTGGCAGTCCTACCCTCTCCTTGAGTACTCTGTCCCAGGGAGAGATCAGAGCTCTGTCTATAGAATACATGTGAGTGGGGGTGGCTGGAGGCCCTGGCTGGGATGTCCCGCCCAGTGATGTATATTTCTTTTATGCTCATTTGGTCTATATAGTGTTGTCCAAGTCTGTTTCCTTTTTAACTTTCTGTCTGGATATTCAATCAATTATTTCAAGTTTGGTATTAAAATCTCCTACAATTGTATTGCTATCTGTTTCCCTTCAGATCTTTTAATGTTTGCTTTATACATGTAGATGCTCTGATACTGTGTAGAAATAAGTTTATAATTCTTGCATCTTCTTGATAAATTGATACTACCTTATGTCCTGAAAGGTTTATGCTGAGAAATCTGCTGATTGGCTATTGATGGTTTCTTTGTATATGACAAGTTGTTTGTCTCTTACGGATTTCAAAATTCTCTCTCCTAGACTTTTTATAATGTGACTACAATGTGTCTTGGTGGAGAATGTTTTGTATACTTTGGACTTTGCTAGTCTAGATATCCAGTTCCCTCTTCAGATTTGGCAAACTTTTGGCCACTATTTCTTTCAATAGACTTTCTACTCTTTCTCATTCTCTTTTCCTTGTGGAATTTCCTGAATGTACATATTTGTTTGATGGTGTTATATAATTTCTGTAGGCTTTCTCACTCTTTATTATTATTCTTCTTTGAATATTCTGGAAGCTTCTCAAACCTTTTCTATGGGTATGTTCTCTCTGTACTGCTGTGTATAGATTTCTAATTAGAAGGGATTTACAGACTGATTTTTTTTTTCAGTAATTTGTAATCTCTTGCTCCCTCTGGTGTCTTTCTTTTGTACCATAGGCTGGAGACATGCTCCACTCCTCTTCCTTCTTGCCTTTGGAGAAACTACAATTCCTGCACCATCTTTGAGTCTCACAGAGCCATACTGAGTAGAGCAAACCTTTTCCTTATTTCTTAGCTGCCCCTACTAAACTCTGAAAGTTCTATCACTGTTCTAGTTGAAGAAAGACAGAACATAACACATTGAGATTTGCACTGAAAGTCCAGGATGTTAGAGGCACACTTCACTCCTCTCTCCCTCCTGAGAAAGAAGCCTCAGGTTCTGTGACTTCTTTCAATCTCACAAAGCTGTGTTACATTGTAAGCCAACCACCCCCATTTTTTTGGTTATAATTGCCACTGGGCATCCAAGCTGTGCCAGCTCTTTTAGCACTATGTGCAGAGACAGACAGAAACTGTCTTGAGCCGCACACCAAAAGGCTAGGAAATTGGAGACATACTTAATGCTCTAATTTTCCCCAAGGAGGATGTTGCTTACAGAGGCAGTCTCTCTCATCGCTGAGCTGTGCTGGCTTAAGAAGGGGCTAATACAGATACATTAATATTGTTTTTCTTATTCATTTCAATGCAGCTGCTCTCAGTTTTGTGCTCATTTGGAGCACTGCGACTTCTTAACTAAATTATGGTCTTCTCATAAAGGAGTTTGGGTCCACATATCATTGTTAAACCAGTGTTTCTGTGGGGAATGAGGACTGTGGCTACATATTCTACCATCTTGCTGACATTATTCCTTCTTAGTTTTAAGGTTTACCAAAATCTACATAAGGCAATGATCCATCAAGGTGGATTCTTAAATTTCTCACATTGCCTCTACTGATTAGTCTATTAGAATATATTACCTTGTAAAAATTAGCATTCCATAAATTCACTTTAGTAAATGAGGAAAATATATTTCAATTTAATTTAATTTAATTTGAATTGGGGATATATTTGGAAATACAATCCAAATTCAATTACAAAAGAGAGAAGAAACTTTATCAAGAAGAATAAATTCCAGAAATTATCAGCACATTTGAATCAGAAAACTGTATAAGAGAACATGGAACATTTTGCTGATATTTAAATACAGGCATTGTACATAGTTATCTCATCAAGCTCCCAGTTATTTCCAATGAATTAACAACCAAATGACAGAGATATAAATTTTTTAAAGGATATTTTTGTAGGATTTTTTCTCGTATAATTTTTATAATCATATTATCAAAGTAAAATCAATTAATTTATTGATTAAGACCCTTGGAAACCTTGTGTAATACTAGTGTTATTTTAGTGTTTACTTATTTAAAAGAGAGCATTACATTCTTTAAAGGCACAGGGAAGAAGAAAATATAAAGATATACATGTTAGAATGAGGAAGTCAGTTGTAAAACGAAGCATAGCATGATTCTATTAAGTGACGATCACTGGAGTTATTGATTATATTTTTTAAAAAAGAGATTTAATCCTTTTCCCATTTAGAAAAAAAAATGTGCAGCTTACTGTCAGCTGTCATTTAATTTTACATAAACGTGCTCTGAGGCTGAAGCAAATCTGACTTTCAACAGGAAAATAAAATATAAAAACTGCTCTTGGAGTTATTTCTAAAGAGATCTAACATCAGAATTGTCTGAATCATCAGAACTATCTATTTCAGACAAATTGCACTCATCAAATGAATCTTCAGTCAACAACTGTTTAAGAATGATGATAACATGATGCATAGGAATGTTACATTTCCTAGGATTTGACATTTTTGACAATCAAGAATTACCATATAATGTAAATGGAAATACCACTACTAAAAACAGAATGCTATAATGTCTTTTGTTTTCAAAGCTGATATACTAGAGCTATGTGAAAGTAAGAATAAAAGCAAGATATTTTATGTCAAAATTATTTCATCGTAGTTGCTGCAGTCACGAGTGCCACCGGCGTGTATTCTCGGGGAAAACGCGAAAAGGAAAAGGGTTAAATATATTTAATGTTTTAGCATCACCTGTAAGTTTTAGCATTTGAGCATACACTTATCTGTATGTTGTAATCTAATGCAGTGTAGTTTATTTAGCGGTGAGATTCCCTACTGTTTAACTTTATAACAGTATTTCAATGTAAAGTGACTTAATTAAGCATATGACATTTAAAAATACTTTTGTTTTTCATGAAGTTTTAATCAATACCATACTTAAAGGCCAGCTATTGTTCTTTCTCATGGACTAGATTTATTATTTTGTAATTTTAATAAAAATGCTTTATTTAAAATATGATGTTTCATTTCAAACCAGCAAGTTAAACTAATAATTTTCTACATATTTGGTAAGTATTTTAAAAAATAAAACTATATCCATATATATGTGTATGTAGAGAGAGTCCTCATAAAAAATATTGTCTTGAAAGATTCTGAATAATACTGCATACAGTTGATCAATTCGACATATTAACTAGTAAATAGCTATATAAAACCATCACAAGTCTAAAGATTTCATAACAGGATAGCCACATTACAGAAACTATAGTTTTATGTTACTTTAGAAACACATCAAATAAAATAATTTTATAATGGTAAATACTCCATATAAATCATCAATTGCAGCTCATTTTATTTTTAAATAAACTTCATTTATCATTGAAGATTTTTATTTTTATAAAAACTGCTTTTAGTTGAAACAATAATTGTACATATTTACCGGGTCTAGAGTGACATTTCAAGACATATACAAGGTGTAACTAGGACATGCATTACTTCAAACATTATAATTTATTTGTTTGGGGAATATTTTAAAATCCTTTTGAGTATATTGTGTTTTTAAAGCTGTCTTCCTTGGCATATAAAGTTTGTTTCTTGTGTTTTACTGATTAAAATACAGGTACATATAACATATTTCATTTCAGCTTTCACATATTACCTCAAATATCCAAAACTACATGAAATAGAAAATACAATTTCTCTTTTTGGCTATCAAGGGTAAAGAGTAAGGATGATCACCAACCTCATCAAAAATTATAGCTCCCAGTTATCATTGTTTCTATTAAAATAAGAGCTTCTGATTACTTTCCAATACACAGTATTGTAGAAATCTCACTGGAGGGGCAGACTCCAATTTTTATAATTACAACATGGATCTCCTTATAGGTTAATGTTAATGAAGTTTTTTTGTTATCACATTATTTCCCAAATTTTCAAATCAACACTATAAAGTTTCACAGATATTTAACTTATGGACCTTATCTGAAATGTTATCTTTTCAGTATTTCCAGGATCAAGTATTTTCAGTAGTTCATATTAACTCAGCTATTTGCTTTTTAGCCCTTCAAATTTAGTTAAATAGGAGTGGAATCCAAGATTTGCTGACTCCAAATATTAGTACACACTTCTTTTTACAAATTTCATTCCCAGTGCCTACATTAGAGTCTGTCTTTTCCCTAATACTGTTACCATTTCAGCCCACAATGTTTTCCCTCTACTAAATTGTAAAACATCGATGTGTCTCGCTTTTTTCAAGTTTCCTTATATCACCTGTGTTTCCTGACTTCTGACCATCCTGGGTAATGTACTCTAGGTATATCTTCAATTTCAATTCCCCTCATTTAGAGGATAACTATAACTAGACCTGAAACTGAAAATGTAATATGACTCTCAGAAAGTCCAATATATCATTATCACCTATACCAGCAGTCCCCAACGTTTTTGGCACCAGGGACTGGTTTCATGGAAGACAATTTTTCCATGGATGGGGGATGTTGGAGGGGATGTTTTAGGGATGAAACTGTTCCACATGAGATCATCAGGCATTAATTGGATTCTCATAAGGAGCGTACAACTAAGATCCCTTGCATGCGCAGTTCACAAAAGGGTTCCTGCTCCTATGAGAATCTAATGTTGCTGCTGATCTGACAGGCGGCAGAGTTCAGAAAGTAACGCTCACTTCCCCGCCACTCACCTCCTGCTGTGCCGCCTGGTTCCTATCAGACCGCGGACCATAACTGGTCCATGGCCTGGGGGTTGGGGACCCCTGACCAATACCCTGTCCTCACCCCTGTATCAGGAAACTTCTAGTAAAGAAGCTAAAGATTGTATTCGTCGATTTTGTTAGCCATATTAAACGCTATTCGTTCATATTGTGATTGTGATCAACTGATCTGGTAAGACTTTTAAAATTCGAACTGTTGATGACAAATTCTTCTATTTCAAATATTTAAAACCTAAACATCAGACTTTTCATTGAATCCTGTGACATCACTTTTTTATCATAACATTCTAGGCTAGAAATAATACGAACAGTAACTGCCTCTCAATGCAGGAGAATGTTTTACACTTTACGGAACAGCGGCACACATGTTATTTCATTATATCACCAACACTGCAAAGTCAGTTATGATTACTACCTCCTTTTAAGTTAATAAGTTAATAAATGGAAGATTTTATATTCTCAGTTCTTCTCACTTCAAATCCAGTATGTTACTTCCATACCATGAAGCCTCTCCAGATAATTCCAGTCATTACACACACAAACATAGGCCCACACTGATTATCCTCCTAATTTTGTGGTTGCCACAAAATTGATTTACTTACGAATTTCTATCTTATGTTCAAAAAGTGAGGCGATTTTAAGCGTGCAAACTTAATTGCACACTTTAAATAGGTGAATTCTATGGCATGCTGATTATAGTTCAATACAGGTGTTTAGAAAAAGCACATCGCTAGTGTTCTTCTTGACAAACTGATTGGGTTTCTGAATCTGATATGTATTTAGAAAACAACTGTTAGTTTGGATATTATCATTGTTTTATTTCACCTGAAAAAAATAATTTAAAACAACACTTGATTTTTTAAAGCATAATTTGAACTCTTGTTAGCCTTGGCTTCTGCAGATTAGAATTACTCATGGACAATGACACATTTTTGGGTTTAGATGGACATTAGTACTTCTTTAGCACTTATTCTATAAAATAATGCTTCTGTAATCATGATAGTTAAGCTTATTATTGGATATGAGGAAATTTCCATTTGAAGGATTATAGCTCAAGACTTGTTTTAATATATTTTCCATTTTTAAATTATATTCACTGAACTGCATAGGCATACCTACTATTACAAATAGGAAGTTAAATGTTTCCCTCCAAACTGATACCTATTTCTTTTTTTTAGTTTTGAATAGACTTGGCTTTAAGAATAAGGTTAATTATTTAGCTATCTGTTGTCACAAAGAATAGCTTACATATTTAAATGACATTGTTACATTTAGCATCCACTCTTCAGGATTTAAATGGACAATATTAAGTGATTCTATCTAATTACTGAAACCATTCAATACCTCGTGGTTATTAGCTTATTATGTTATATCTTTGAAGATAAAGACATGCTGAAATTATTTTAAGACTTTCCTTTTTAATTTTTACACCAAAAATATTTGTATGGCTTAGCACATACAGCCAAGTATGTATTCAAATCATCAGGTGTATAGTGAAGCATTTTATTGAGCACAAATTTTTATAATATCTCTGGGTGTTTCTGCAGCACATTTCTATACAGAATTATGATTGTTCTCATACCAAGCAAAGTGAAATCAGTCTCTAAATCTTTACCACAGAAATTAAACACAACATTGGGTCTTTTATTATTTAATCAATAACATATAATACTAACACTTCATATATTTATGCGCCCCCATCAACTAAATTCCCATCCATCTATTCATTCTCTATCCCAAATTACCTTGCTCTATTTTCTTCATAAACTAGCCACTATGGAAATTATCTTGTTCACTTATTTGTTTATTTGTAGGTCTATTTTCCCTCACTTCGGCATATAACCTCTGCATGAGCTGAGATTCTACCTGTCTTTTTCACCTCTTAATCTCATCGTCTATATAGTGTTTCAAAATCAATTGGAGACCATTTGAAAAAAAAGAAAGAAAAAATTGTGGGCTATGCACTAGGTATACTGAATTAGAATCTCTGGACGTATGACCCAGGGATCTGTGCTTTTTGAAAATTTCACCAAGTGATACTAATATAACAACTCCTCTGAATAGTTCTGGTTGTTGTTTAAAGGCCACTGGTCTAGGGCACATGCCAGTTGTAAATTCTGATTCTACTAGCTCATCAAAAAGCAATAATCCTGCATTTCATAATGTTGTAACCCAAACAAATGCCTTTACTGAATTTATGATTCAAATGTGGCCTTTAATTTTGATAAAAGAGGATTAAGAAAAACATTTGTATGAGAAACATTTGTCTCTTTTATGAGATTAACCAAATAAATTTTCCTTTGAATAACATAATGGTCATTACTTTAATGAGTCAGCAGACCAATTCTTCTTTATCTTAATGGTAAGAAAAATTTGTCTCTCCCAATGAACTTGTATGCTTTCATTTCTTTTTTCTTTTTCTTTTTTTTTTTTGAGACGAAGTCTCGCTCTGTCGCCCGGGCTGGAGGGCAGTGGCTGGATCACAGCTCACTGCAAGCTCCGCCTCCCGGGTTTACGCCATTCTCCTGCCTCAGCCTCCCGAGTAGCTGGGACTACAGGCGCCCGCCACCTCGCCCGGCTAGTTTTTTGTATTTTTTAGTAGAGACGGGGTTTCACCGTGTTAGCCAGGATGGTCTCGATTTCCTGACCTCGTGATCCGCCCGTCTCGGCCTCCCAAAGTGCTGGGATTACAGGCTTGAGCCACCGCGCCTGGCCTCATTTCTTAAACAATTATATGACGCAACATATTTTCCTTCTACTTTAGCATATGACAATATCAAAATAAGTTTAATTATTCAACTATAGAAACTAGTTGATGCTAAGTGCCAGGCAATTCACTCTTATTTTCCATTATTTATTTGCTTGTTTCCAGAGCTGTCTTTTATAAGTGTAAATCTGATTGCAATGCTTCTTCAGCATATATTAATATTTTCAGCTACCACAAATCCTATTTGAAAAAAGTGTACTATAAAATGATACAGACCTTTTTATATAAAAACATTGAACATATGTCTTCTCATATCTATTCGGATGCGTACAAGTGCATATTAGCTCATTAATAGAGAGAGAGAGAGAGAGAGAGCTCTTTTCAGACAGTTTTGCACATTGAGTGCTTATTTTGTTAAGTAAGTGACAACATATATAAACTAGTGATCAATTGCAATTTATACCTAAGGAAGGGAAGAAAGAGTAGACAATTTGTGAATTTTGTCTCTTTATGTGCTTTATTTTCCAATGACACTTTAAGTGATATTTTATACTTTATTTAGAACTGTGTGAATGTGAAAGCTTTTGCAGAAACGAGTTCTTTGGTATGAAATATAAGAACATGTAATTTTCTTGGTAAACACTTTCTTTACCAAGAACCACAGATATTCACATTAAACTGCTATTCTTGGAAACAGAAATGCAAACAGAATTTCAAATTATTGCTTGGCTAACTGTTATTTTTTATTTTTGGTAGTAGCAAGAGTTTGTTCCTTATCCTGTGTGTTCACCTGCCCCCTCAAGTCAAATAGCAGATTTTGTATTCTATTTTTCAGGATGTTATTGTGGGTTATTTATTTTTGAATTCCAGTGAACATATATTGTTAAGTGTGAAAAGAATAGCTTCACTGAAATAATCAATACTTTTCATATAGACATAAACATGACGAATAAATCAACAAATCCATTAGGGATAAATACACTCATGAGAAAAAATATCTCTATATCAATTGATTTTTCTGAGAAAATAAATGACAAATACTTCTGTTTCATAGGGGATGGATAAACTGTAATAAAATCATAAACATAAAGGATAAGGATGAACACACAAAATGTATAGGGAAAAGTATAGGGAAAACTATGTTTTTGAAGCATTTAAGCATTTTTAAAATTAGAAATATTTTTACTGTTTTCATGATCCTATTTCATGCACTGATTTCTTGTCTAAATCAAATCAGTGAGCCACAAAATTTTCCACAACACTGAGGCCAAATGTTTCTTTATACAGTTAAATTATTTTCCCAGTAGCAGACTTCGTGAAACAATGATGGTTTTCTATCTACTTGTCAAATAAAGTTGGGGATTTTCTAAAATGATCTTTATATTCTTTAAGTTTTGATAAAGTGGCAGGAAGATGTTAATCTTGGTGTTTAAATCACCAAAAGAGTGGTTTGCGAGAGTATTTTTGCTGTAGTAAGGTAAAAGTATAATGCAAAAAAGGATCATTTAATCTAGAAGTTTAACAAGATTGATGGAAACTATATTCAATGTTCTAAAACTATATAATTCATAAAAATTGATTAAAAATTTATTTATACACTACAGTTTAACCCTTGAAGCTCACAGAAGTATAATATACGGCAAAGAGCAGAATATATTTCAGAGATAAATGAGTTGTCAGATTATAAAATATGTACCCTGAGAGTTGATACAGGTTTAAAATAAACAACAGTTTGCTTAAATTACTACACAACCATCTCTAAGAATTAGGTTACTGAAATCTGATCATGGTACACGTTTCTAACGCCTTTTTGAAAGGTGTTAATGAATTGCATGTTCCTACTAACTTAAGCACAAAATTGAAATGAAAGCATTCATCATCAACAACATGCCACAATATATCTTTCCTGATATATTGCCAAATTCCATTTAATCCCACCTCCCAAATATTTTCAAATCCTTGAACTTCTATACTTATTTCATCACCTATTTCATACACTTCAACTTCACATTGCCAATAAAATGATGTTTAGAAGTATGAGTCTAGTCACTCCATTTTCCTTTGTTAAAATGCTTCCCCTTTCCTTTGGGAAAATACTGAAAATAAATACTGTCTTCTACAAACCCCTGATTAATCTCACCTAATTTGCTTGAATTCATGTGATAACTCTCCTTTTTTTACTCTCTCTAGCTATACTTGGGTTAATTCTAAATCGATTTTTACTATGGGAAGTTCCAATGTATTCCTTTTGTCTTGGCATAATTACTGAGAGCGGCTCTCTTTCAGTCTAAAAAGTGTTCACGTTTGGAAGATAAATGATATGGTCACTCTCAGTATACTTCTCTCAATTCCGTGAACCTGCCATGCTCTATCAGGTTCTTATGGCTCCCTCTGTCTAGAACGTTTGTTTCTATAATCCTCATTGAGCTACCCTACTCATAGCAGGCAATCTCTAGATATTTATCAACTAACTGGCCACTGCAGATACCTGACATATGCCTAGATACAGATTAAAACATTGTCCAAAGATTATGTAAACTACCACCTCTCTTTTGAAGCCTCTTTCTCAAATCTTCTAAAGTAGATAAAATAGCTCCTTCCTCTCAAATACCTACATTTTGTACCTCTCATTATATTCTGTTTTTGTACTAATCTTCCCTTAAGATCATAAATTCCTTTAAGAAAGGGACCATGACTCACTTAGCCTGCTCTCTGAAATGCATCTAGTACATTACTTATCTAACACACTACTTTGAACATAATAGACTTGTTCAATTAAAAAAATTGTTATTGTGGTAAAATTCACACAACATGAAATTCACCACTTTAACCATTATAAAATGTAAAATACAATGGCTTTTAGGAAAGTCACAATGTTGTGCAGCCATCATCACCATTTATTTCCAAAACATGTTCACCACCTCAAAAGGAAACTCCATAACCAGTAAACAGTTACTCCTCCTTCTTCTCTCTCCCTATCCTTGGGCAACCATTGATCTGCTTTCTGTCTCTTTATGTTTGTCTATTCCAGGTATATAGAAATAGAATTACACTACATGTGACCTTTTGTATCTACTTTCATTCAATTAGCATAATGTTTGCAGGGGTTATCCATGTTTTAACATGTATGTATTTCATTCCTTTATATGGCTGAACAGTATTTCTTAGTATTTACCACATACTGTTTATTCTTTCATTGGTTGAAAGAATTTCATTGATTTTGGCCAGCTCCACCTTTTGACTATTGTGAATAGTGCTGCTGTGAATATTCCTGTACACATTATTGTTTGAAAACCTATTTCAGTTATTTTGAGTATATACCTAGGAGTGAAATTGTTGGGTAATACGGTAATTGTATATTTGGCTTTTTGAGGAGCTTCTAAACAGTTTTCTACAGTGGATTCACCATTTAAAATTCCCACCAGCAATACATGAGGGTTCCCATTTCTCTACATTGATGCCAATACTTGTTATTTTCCTCTTTGGTTTCATTGTAGGAAGGCTAGTGGGTATAAATTGTTATTTCATTATGATTTTGACTTGCATTTCCCTAGTGACTAATGATGTTGAGCAGCTATTAAATGTGCTTCTTGCTCATTTGTATATCTTTGTTGAAGAAATGAATCCTTTGCCTATTTATGAACTATATTATTTGTCTCTTAGCTGTTTAGTTGTACATGTTCTTTATATATTCTAGACACAAGCCCTCTATCAGGTACATTATTTGCACATATTTTTCCCCTTTTGTGGGTTATCTTTTTCATTCCCTTGATTGTATCCTCTGAAGCATAAAAAAATTATTTTGATGAGTTCCAATTAATTGATGTTTTCTTTGTTTCTTGTACTTTTGGTGTCATATTTTTAAAAATGTGAAATCCAAAGTAATGAAAATGTTTGACTTTTATAGTTTTAGCTCTTATATTCAGGTCTTTCATCCATTTTGAGATTTTTTTGTATGCTTTGAGCTAAGGATTCAACTTCATTCTTTTGCATGTGGAAATCCGGTTTTCCCAACACCGTTTATTGAAGAGACTATTCTTACCCCATTATAAAGTCTTAGCACACTTGTCAAAAATCAACTGACCATAGATGTATGGGTTTAGTTCTGAAGCTTCTTTTTTATTTTGTTGGTCTATATGTCTATCCTTATGAAAGTACTACACATGTTTGATTACTGTAAGCTTTTTATCCTTATGAAAGTACTATACATATTTGATTACTGTAGCTTTATTTTTGATTACTGTAGCTTTATACTAAGATTTGAAATCAGTATCTATGGGTCCTTGAACTTTGTTCTTCATTTTCAAGAATGTTTTGACTTTGCAGGGTTGCAGGGTCCCTTGCTATTATATCTAAAGTTTACAACTAGTGTTTCTATTTCTGAAAAAAAAAAAGAAAAAAGCTGTAGGGATTGTGATAGTGATTGTATTGAACATGGAGATTGCTTTGGGGAGTATTGCCATCTGAAAAATATTAAGTCTTCCAATCCAGGAACACAGGATATCTTTTCATTAACCTACCTCTGCTTGAATTTCTTTTAGAAATGCATTTTTTATTATAATAACCATAAAGCCCCATTTTTCTCCCCTTCTTAGCTCCAGATAATCATTACTTTCTGCCTGTATTAATTTGATTCCTCTAGGTACACCACGTAAATGGAATCATATAATATTTGTCCTTTTTTGTATGGTTTATTTAACTTATCATAATTTCTTTAAAATTCATCCATGTTGTAACATGTATTAGAGTTTCAGTTTTTGAAAAATAATCAGAGTGATTTTTAAAAAATAATTTCAACTTTTATTTTAGATTCAGGGAGTAAATGTGCAGGTCTGTCTCATGGGAACACTACGTGATGCTGAGTTTGGGGTATGGATGATCCCGTCACCCAGACAGCGAGCACAACACCCATTAGGTAGTCTCTCAGCCTTTACTCCCCTCCCTCCCTTCCCCCTCCAGAACCCCAGTGTCCATTTCTCCCATATTTATGTTCGTATGTACTCAATGTTTAGGTCCCACTTAGAAGTGAGAACATGAGGTATTTAATTTTCTGTTTCTGCATTAATTCACTTAGAATAACAACTTCCAGCTGTATCTATGTTGCTGCAAAGGACATGATTTCCATTCTTTTTAAAGTTGAATAGTGTTCCGCTGTGTGTATATCTAAATGTTTGTTTATTCATTAATCAGTTGATGGATATTTGGGTTATTTCTACCTTTTGACTATTGTGAATAACGCTGTTGCACAAATATCTACTTGTCCCTGCTTTCACTTCTTTGGGCATATACCCAGAATTATAATTGCTAGATCATGCCATCATTCTATGTTAATTTTTCTGAGAAACTGCCACATTGTTTTCCACAAAATACATTGCTTTGTATACATTGTAAACTCACCAGAAATGTACAAGAGTTCCAATTTCCCCACATTCCAATTAATACTTGTCACTTTCTATTTTTTATTTGCTTGTTTTGTTTTGTTACAGTATCCATCATAATGAGCATGAGGTAATATCTCATCGAAGTTTCTGTCACCTATAATGTTATGATGTATGATGTTAGCTGCCCATTTTTCATAAATATCCTTTGCCAGGCTGCAGAAGATCCCCTCTAATCCTTAGTTCATTGTTTTAATCATGAAAGGGTGCTAAATTTTGACAAATGCCTTTTTTTAACTTCTATTTTAAGTTCAGGGGTATAAGTGCAGGTTTGTTACATAGGTAAACATGTGTCATGGGGGTTTATTGTACAGACTATTTCATCACCCAGGTATTAAGCCTAGTACTTATGAGCTGTTTTCTTGATCCTCTCCCTCTTCCCACCCTCCACCCTCCAAAACGCCTCATCGTGTGTTGTTCTCCTCTATGTGTCCATGTGTTCTCATGTCAAATGCTGTTTCTGCATAGAGATTGTAATGTTCTTTTTTCTTCATTATATTAATATGGCTTATTACATTGATTACTTTTTTAACGTTGACTCAACTTTACCAGAATGAATTCTACTTGGTGGCGGTGTAAAATCCTTTTACTATGATGCTACATTTGGTTTGCTAGTGCAGACGCTCCCTTACTTAAAATGGTTTGACTTATGCTTTTTCAGCTTTATGATGGTACAACAGTGATGCATATTCAGTGGAAACTGTACTTCAAGTACCCATAAAACTATTTTATTTGTCACTTTTAGTACATTATTCAATAAATTACATGAGATATTCTTCACTTTATTATGAAATAGGCTTAATGTTAGATGATTTTGCCCAACTTTAGGCAAATGTAAATGTTCTGAGCACATTTAAGGTGGATTAGGCTAAGCTATGATTTTCAGCAGGTGAATTATTTGCATTTTCAACTAATGATATTTTCAGCTTATGATGAGTTTTTCATGACATAACTCCATTTTTTAAGGGACATTTGTATTTTTTTCAATGATTTTTGTATCTATTTTCATGAGGGATGATTTTTATGTTTTCTTTTATTGTGAAGTCTTTGTCTGTTAACATAATAATGCTGACTTTATAGAACCAGCTGCAAAGTCTTCCCCCCTCTTCCATTTTTTGGAACAGTTTGAGAATGATTGATGTTTATTATTTTTAAATGTTTGATAGAATTCACCAGTGAAGCAAAATGGTCCTGGCTTTTATTGTTGAAAGGGTTTATTTCATTTCACTTTAATTTACTTTAAGTACTGGGATACACGTGCAGAATGTGCAGGTTTGTTACACAGGTATATGTGTGCCATGGTGGATTGCTGCACCTATTGACCTGCCCTCTAAGTTCCCTCCCTTGCCCCCCACCCCACAACACGCCCTGGTATGTGTTGTTCCCTTCAGCTGGGAGGTTTCTGATTAATAATTCGTCTTTTATTGTCATAAGCCATTTCAGATTTTCTATTTTTTTCTAGACGCAGTGTTATTTTGTGTGCTTTTAAAAATTTGTCCATCTCATCTAGGATACCTAATTTGTTGCTAAACAATTGTTTATAATCAACTCTTATAATTCTTTTTGTATCTGTAAGATCAGTAGTAGTGTCCCCTAATTCATTTCTTTTTTTTTTTCTTTTTTTTTTTTTGGCACAATCTCTGCTCACTGCAGCCTCCACCTCCAGGGTTCAAACAATTCTCGTGCCTCAGCCTCCTGAGTTGAGTAGCTGGGATTACAGGCATGTGCCACCAAACCCAGATACGTTTTGTATTTTTAGTAGAGACAGCATTTCACCATGTTGGTCAAGCGGGTCTCAAATTCCTGGTCTCAAGCAATCCACCTGCCTGAGTCTCCCAAATTGCTGGGATTACAGACGTGAGCCACCTCACCCGACTCCCTAATTCATTTCTGATTTTAGTGAGGCCTCTCATATTAACTTGGTCAAGCTAGCTAAAGGTTTGCCAATTTTACTAGGTCTTTTAAAGAAATAAATTTTAGTTCAATTGATTCTATTATTTTTCTATTCTCTATTTTTAATCTCCATTGTAATTATTATTGTCTTTTTCTGCATGATTTGTGCTCTTTTTGCTCTTTTTTTATTATCTTAAGATGTGAAAATAGGTTATAATGTAAAATTTTATTCTTTTTCAAGTAGGTGTTTATGGATATAAAATCCCATATAATCACTGTTTTCACTGCACCCCGTAAGTTTATTATGTGTGGTTTTTACATTCAGCTTGAAATATTTTCTAATTTTCCTTGTGGTTTCTTTGTTGACCCATTCCTTGTTTAAATGTGAACTCTTTAATACTTAAATATTTGTAAATGTTTCAATTTTCTTTCTTTTCTTGATGTCTACTTTCATTCCAATATGGTCAGAGAAGAAACTTTTTGTATTTACATACTTTTACAATTTATTTGGACCTTCTTTATTGGTCTAATATATGGTTTTCCCTGGAGAATATTCCATGTGCACTTAAGAAGAATGTGTAATCTCCTGTTGTTGGATGGAGATTTCTATGTATGTCCGTTAGGTCTTGTCAGATTATAGTGCTGTTCAACTTCTTTATTTCTTTACATTTCTTCTGTATGATTGTTCTATTATTGAAAGCTGACATTGAAGTCTCCAACTATTATTATTGAACTGTCTATCCTTCCCTGCAATTCTGTTTGTTTTTGCTTCATATGATTTGTTGCTGTGTTGTTGGCTATGTATGCTTCTTGATGGTTTAGTCCTTTATCAATATTTACTTTCTTTCTTTGTCTCTTAAATCCATTTTTGCTTTAAGGGCTATTTTTTCTGATATTAATATAACTACACCAGCTCTCTTTTGGCTACTATTTTCAT
Source organism: Papio anubis (assembly GCF_008728515.1). Taxonomy (NCBI): domain Eukaryota; kingdom Metazoa; phylum Chordata; class Mammalia; order Primates; family Cercopithecidae; genus Papio; species Papio anubis. The sequence continues at coordinate 65,226,649 of NC_044996.1, forward strand.
TAAATATATTTTTACATTCTTTCACTTTCAACCTGTTTATGTATTTGGTCTAAAAGTGAATCTTTAGGTTTATTTATTTTTTCCTGAAGGTACTATTATGTTTGCAAATAACATCTTATATCCTATTATTTTAAACTGATGGTAATTTAACTCTAATTGAAAAATAAAGAAACTAAAAACTAAGCAAGGAAAAAAACTAATAAAAGTTCTACACTTCAACTTCATCACCACCCCCTCCCCCCGGCTTTTTAACTTGTTTCATTTCAATTTACATATTATTATACTACCTATATCTTAAAATGTTGTTGCAGTTATTATTGATAGGTTTGCCTTTTCATCTTCATACTCAAGATGAGTAGTTTACACACCACAATTACAGTGTTATACTATTCTGTATTTGTCAGTGTACTTATCATTACCAGCGACTTTTGTACCCCTGGATGAATACGTGTTGCTCATGAATGTCCTTTTCTTTTGTACTGCAGAACTTTTAACAGGTTGAGTTCTGTCCTTTTAGCAGGAGGAATTCATCAACATCAGATCTTTCAGGGCAGGTCTGATGCTGATGAACTCCTTCAGCTTTTGTTTGTCTAAGAAAGTCTGTCTATGCTTTTGTTTGTCTAGGAAAGTCAGCTGCCAGACATATTAAGAATCCCTCATGTGTTATTTGTATCTTTTTCCTTGCTGCTTTGAGCATCCTTTCTTTTTCCATGACCTTTGGGAGTTTGATTCTTAAATGTCTTCGGGTAATCTTATTTTGGTTAGATCTGCTTGGTGTTCTATAACCTCCTTGTACTTGAATATTAGTATCTTTCTCTGGTTTGGAAAGTTATCTACTATTAGCTCTTCGAATAAACTTTCTACCCTTATCTCTCTGCCTCGTTTTTAAGGTCAATAACTTACATTTGCCCTTGTAGGTGTGCTTCATTCCATTTTTTTTGTCTCCTTTGACTGTGTATTTTCAAATAGCCTGTCTTCAAGCTCACTCATTCTTTCTTCTGCTTGATCAATTCTACTGTTGAGAGACTCTGATGCATTCTTCAGTTTATCAATTGGATTTTTCAGCTCTGGAATTTCTGCTTGATTTTTTAATTATTTCACTTTCTTTGTTAAATTTATCTGGTAGCACTCTGAATTTCTTCTCTGTGTTATCTTGAATTCCATTGACCATTTCAAACAGTTATTTTGAATTATCTCTCTAAAAAGTCACACATCTCTTTCACCCCTGGATTGATCACTGCTATCTTATTTAGTTTTTGTTTTTATTTTTGATGAGGTCATGTGTTCCTGGATGGTCTTGATCCTTCTTTTAAATGTTTTTCAATGTCTAGGCATTGAAAATTAGGTATTTATTCTAATCTTCACAGTTTGGGCTTGTGCGCTCTTGTCCTTCTTGAGAAGAATTTTTTTTTCAGTTATTCAAAGGGAATTGAGCATTGTAATCTAAGACTTTGATCACTGCAGCCATACCTGTATTAGGAACATCCCATGCTCAGTAACTGTGACTCGCGGACTCATAGAGGTACCAACTTGGGGGTCTTGGTTAAAATCAGGGATAATTGCCTGGATTACCAGGCAAAGTCACTTGTTCTCTTTCCTTACTTTTTCCCAAGCAAATTGAGCCTCTTTCCCTGTGCTGAGCTGCCTGGAATTGAGGAGGGTGTGATACAAGCACTCTCATGGCATTCACCACTGGAACTATGTTGATTCACAACTGAAGCCAGCACCCTATTTGGTTTCACCCAAGGATTGTGATAACTAGTGCCTGTCTACTGCTAATGTTTATTCAGGGCCCAAGGGCTCTCTAGCCAGCAGGTGGTGACTATTGCCAGGCATGTGTCTTTTCCTTCAGGGCAGTAGAGTTCCTTCTGTCCCAGGGTGTGTCTAGAGATGGCACGTGGGAGCTGGGGCATGGAATCAGGAACTTTAGGAATATACTGTGTACTTCGTTTTACTGTGGCTTAACTGGTACCCAATTTGAAAGACATTTTTTTTTTACTCTTCGCTATCCTTTCCTCAAGTAGGAGTCTCACCACATGATCACCACTGTCCCTGTCCCATGGATACTACTACCTGGCATCCACTGGTGTTTATTCAAGGCCCAAGGGCTTTTTAGTCAGCAGGTAGTGACTCCTGCCAGGCCTGGATCTCTCCCTTCAGGGCAGCAGGTTCCCTTCTGGCCCACATTTGGTCTATAAATGCCATCAAGGAGTCAAGGCCTGGAACTGGTGATCTTAAGAGTTTGCTTGTTGATTTATTTTACTGTACTGAGCTGGTACCCAAGTGAAAAGCCAAAGTCCTTTTTATTCTTCCTTCTCTTTTTCTCAAGAAGAAATCTCTCCCAATGGCTACTACAGCTGGGAATGTGCTGGGTCACACTGTGGCTGAGCTGGTACTCAAGGTGAAAGCAAAAGTCCCTTTTTTCTTCCCTCTCCTTTCCTCAAGCAGATGTCTCTTCCAAGGGCCACCACAGCTGAGAATGTGCTAGGTCACAACTGAAGCCAATATGGCACTGGGTCTCATCCAAGTCCTATGGTGATTACTACCTAGCTATCATTGATGTTTATTCAAGGCTGAAGGGTTCTTTAGTCAGCAAGTGATAAAACCTGCCAGGACTGGGTCCTTCCCCTTGGAGTAGCAGGTTTCCTTGATGCCCAGGGTGGATCTAGAAATGCTGTCTGGGAGGTGGGGCCTGGAATGGGGTCTTTAGGGCTCTGCTTGGTGATTTATTTTACTGTAGCTCAACTGGTCTCCAGACTGCAAGATAAAGTTCTCTACTTTTCTCTTTCCCTACCTCAAGCATAAGGAGTCTCTCCCACAGCTGCAAGCAGCCCTGCCTGAAGTTGCAGGAGGGGTGACACAAGCACTCCTTTGGCTGCTCCAGATCTCACTGGGTTGCATCCACCCAAGTCCACTGGCTTTGAGCCCAGAAAAGCAGCAGGACTTGCCCAGGAACTACAGTCTTTGTGACCTAGACTGCTTTTCAAATTTATTTAGGATCCCACAGCACTTTAGCCTGCAATGCCAGGGCCAGCCGTAACTCAAGTTCCAGTCTAATCACTGGTTTAAGCGCGCAAGTACTCCCTCTATGGACCCAGTGTAAATTCTGCCTTGTGTTGATTTGTGCTGTGACAGGTCAGCACTGTGTTCCAATGTGAAGTCCTACCTTTGCTTTCCCCCACCCAAGCACGTAGATTATCCTTGCCCCAATGTGGCAGCGCGAAGCAACAGGGGCGGGTAGTATAGACGATTTAAGACTGTCCCTCCTGCCCTCTTCAGTGGCTCCTTTCTTGATATGAAGTGAAAACCAGGTGCTGTGGTAACTCACCTGGTTTTGGTTTGTACTAAGGTGCTTTCTTGTGTGAAGAGTTGTTTAACTTGGTGTTCCTGCAGGGGAGGTGAGACCATCACTGGAGGTTCTGTTCAGCCATCTAGCTCCAAGGTCTTATTCATTTTTGCCAACACCAATGTCCTGAATCAGTTTCCCTACTTTTTTTTTCTAGCAGTTTCATAATTTCAGGTTTTATGTTTTGGTCTTTAATCCATTTTGATTTTATTTTTATATATGGTGATAGATAGTAGGCTAGTTTCATTCTTCTGTATATGGATATCTAGTGAAATCAGGATTTTAAAGGAGTATCAGCACTTACATGTTTATTGTAGCATAATTTACAAATATGGCAACAATCTAAATAATCATGTACAATTGAATAAAGAGACTGTAGTTTACACATATAAAAATATTGTTAAGAATTAAAAATGAAATCTATCCTGTTGTATGTGACAAAAGCATGAATAAACCTAGAGTGCATTATGTTAAGTGAAATTAGCCAGTCACAGCATGATATGCCACATGATTCCACTTATATAAGGTATTTAAAATAATCAGACTCATAGAAACGGGGAGTAGATTGCTGGTTGCCAGGAAGTGGGAGTGGGGACAATGGAGAATTGCTATTAATTGGGTATAAAATCTCAGTTATATAAGAATAATAAGTTACAGAGATCTGCTAGACAACATCGTGCCTAAAGTTGACAAAAGGCTATATTGTGCACTTAAAAATTTCTTAAAAGGGTAGATCTCATATTAAGTGTTCTTGCCATTACACAAAACAATCAACTGACAACATATGAAAAATTGTATCAGCAGCCTTCAAATGAAAACATTCTTATTGAAAGCAGTAGCAGAGAGGCTACAGCTATTTGTGTCTTAACAAAGAACAATTATTGCCTTGCAAAAGAGGAAGTAATCTCCAAAAATAAATGTGGAAAATAGCTACATGGATAAGGGTAGAATATTTGAACCATGAGGTATTTTTCTAGTACTCCTTAAATTACACTCTGCCTACTTAAAAGATACAACAATGAGTTTTAAGGAAAGATGGAAGCATTATCGTCACAGGCTTTTAAACCAAATGCTGGTTGCCAAAACTCCTTTAGCTATTTGGACCTTATCTTAGCATAAACATTTCTCCTATATATACAGAGGAACAAGCAGCTACTTATGAAATTACTAGTTACTTAATTATTGCCCAAAGGAAAATATGTCTCACACATATAAACACACTGTTCATCAGCAGTTTACACATTAAGACTAAGGGTACAGTTTTTATAAGAAATTGTTTTTTATAATTTACAGAATACATTATCTATAACTTATTGGATATAGTATTATTATACCACTGTATACAAAATCTATCATCATCTATGGCTTATTTGATATATTACTGTTGTAGCACTTATTATGTTCCATCTTAGATTACAGTTATTCGTATACAAATTTTATGTTATATACTAGAGTGTAAGCCACTTAAAAGCAGTTGTTTTATACATCTTTCTCTGTGTCAAGGTGTCTTGAATGTATTATGCATTCTAAACGTTTATCGAATTCATTAATAGAGTAGTTGTTTTGGGGAATTTTTACTTTTAAGTGTGTTTGGTTCTCTAAATATGAGAAGAATTTGCAGCAATACACTTTCTTGGTTTTTATTTACCGTGTTGTATAAGTGCAAAAATCTTGCAGTCGGAATGATTTTACCTTCTTTAACAATAGTGGAAGCATCTTGATATATAAAATTGAATCCAGAGTGTCAAATCAAAACACTGCTGTAAAGTAAGCAAGATTGAGCCAACGGAAAGATACAAAGCTCAAAGACTCACAACTAAGGCTGTCAACATAACAGGATTTTCATGGTTTTCTGTTGTAGAAAACATTGCCTTCAGGTCTCACAAAATGCTTCCAGAACAGGCATTGATAAACTACAGCTAGTGGGCCAAATCCAGTCACTCATCAATTGTCTAGGGTTTGTGGGCTAATAATGGACTTCACATTTTTATATGGTTAAAATAAAAAGAGGTAAATAAACAATTGTACAACTCAAAATTCAATGTCCATAAATGTGGTTTTATTGGGATCCTGTCACACTTACTCGTGTATGTGTTATCCATGGCTGCTTTCAATAAAAACTCAAAGTTGAGTGCCTGTAACAGAGACCTAATCGGTTGTAAATCCTGAAATATATACTCTTTGTCCCTTTAGAGATGTTTACCTACTACCGTTCCACGACATGCACTGCAATCACGCTTCACAATGTGCTTCTACAATATCCAACAAAGACTTGAAAGTTTTTATTACCCTATTTTAAAATATTTTCTCAGTTTGTTTTTACCACAATCCAAGTAAGACAATGATGTATCAAATGGATTCTCAAATTTCTCTATCTACTCCTTGGATTACTAGAAAATGTTAGTTTCTAAACATTACTGTTCCAGAAATCCACTTTAGGAAATGAGGGAAGGATGTTTATAATTGACTGGATTATGGAGACATGTGGAAATCTCTGCAAATAGAAGTTAAAGGAAAGGATAAAAAATGATTTATAGCTCTTATGAAATAGTTAACTGAGTCAATAAACATTGACTAAGTAATTAGAAGGCAGTTTGTTTGTTTGTTTGTTTTTTTAGATGGAGTCTCGCTCTGTCGCCCAGGCTGGAGCGCAGTGGCGTGATCTCAGCTCACTGCAACTTAAGAGGTAGTTTTAATCACCTCTAAGCAACTATGCTTAATTAAATATACACGTAATAATACATTACCATATAAGATGATTGAGGTGTGATAAAATTATTCAAATATGAAATAATAATGTTAATATTTATTTAACATATATATGTGAGCCACTTTTCCAAAACCTTTGCATTTATTCCCTCAGTTATTCTTCCACACAGTCATATAACATAGGTGCATGTACCGTCCTCATTTTACAAAGGAGAGAAACTGAGGCTTAAAGAGGTTAAATAGATTACTCAGGTCACAACAGCAAATAAATGGCAGAACTGGCATTTGAACTCAAGTTATTCTGATTCTAGAATGCAACTTATTGTGCGTGTTTAGATAGGGTGTGATAGCAAAATGCCCTAGAACAAAAGCACATTTTACTTGGGGTAGACATGGGGCCATAAATAGCTTTCATGTAGAAAACTAAGAAACAGTCAGGCCCAAAGTGGCCCATCATCTTTAAGCGATTTCTTAGACAAGATCGGGAATTTCCAAGACATCTGTGGATTTCCTAGGCTTTTAGAGGCCCTGTAGTTTCAAGTTTCAATTTGAGCCCTTGAGACAATTCTTAAAGACCAATAGAAGCGATGGCTCCACATGCCCAGAGGGAATGCTCCCTTATGGCACAAAGTGTCTATTGGGATAAAGAAAGAGGACTGTAATCCCCTCCTAATTCAAATGTATATTCATGTACCCAACAAATGTTTTCACAGTAACTTTTAAAACCGTATCTGTCACATTTCAAAATAACTTTTAAAACCATATCTATCACATTTTAAAATACTGAGTATTCTCGTTAATTTATTTTTAAAACTGGTGCTTTTGGAAATGTGAATATAAATAAAACAGAAATAGAAGATTGAAGCAAAAAAAGAGAAAACAATAAACATTTTAGGTTGGTAAGCGTGACTTAAAGATTAATGACATTGTTAATATCAAGTAATTGATTTGTTCTTTTAGCATATGAGACATCTCATCAGAGTACTGTTTCATTCCCATTCATTTCATAAAAGAAATTATGTCTGGTATTTTGAGCAGATTGATTACAAACTGACGTAGAAAATAATGATTCTTCTAAAGAGAACAAACCATAAACCACAGTCAGACGTTGCTGCTATCCTTAAAACTGCCAATTATTCTCTATAGTTCGAGCAAGCAGAATAAGGAAAATCAAAAGACAAGAAGAAAATTGTCTTGTATTTGCCGTAGCAGCAAAAGAATTTCTATTCACTGGGAACACAATCTCAGTTATTAAAGAAGAATAAGCTCAGGCCTGACTTTTCAGTGATACCTAAATCAATCACAGATCTTGACTGAAAAAACTAATCCTGACAAATTTGAATTGCTGCTTTTCAGTCACAGTTTATTCTAAAATCAACCAAGTATATTTTTTAATGATATATAATTTTACATGTTTTGTAGATCAAGTTTATTTTCTCACGGTTATTTCTACTTTGTCAGTATCTAGGCTGTCCTTATGGATCCTCTACTCATCTGTTCAAAGTGTTAGATTGGCTGGATTGCCTGGAACGTATTCAGTGAACGTATTGGATACCTGGTTTCTATTAGTGTCCCTTCATTATCAAAAAAATGCTGCATGATCAAATACAGTTGCATATATAAAGAAGACTGACTAGGAAAAGAGGTAACTTCCTCTGCCATGTGATATAGTAGATAGCAATTTCTCAGAATCTCAGGATGGTTCTCAAAGAAGTCCAATGTGAAGCTATTTAGATTTTAAAAACACAAGTTGTTATTTGACACCTTAGTATTATTTCAATGAAGTTACAATTATTTTTAAATGAGTCCAATAAAACAGCCATACAAAACATTGTATCTTCAGGAAAATTAGCCACAAATGTGGCATGTGTGAGTGTATGTGTCTGTGTATCCATTTAAAAACACGGAAGATAGATTTTTAGAACAGAAACTCTTTTTAACCACTGTAGAGGCCACTGTTAATGAGGAAGTGATATTAGAATTAAGATATTCTCATATTGAGGTTTACCTATATATGAAGATATCCAGTACCTAGAATGCAAAAATTGGTATTTATCTGAAGTTTATATTTGAGAATAATCATATTGTGTTCAGATTGCAAAGCTTACAACTACTTTGGTCAGGCAATTATATAAATATAAATTAATATATTTATAAATAAAAATGAAATAATTAATATAAAACTTTTAGTAAATGTTTCATTAATTATTGATTGATAACATTTGAATTAAATTGAGTCAAAATATGATAATTGTATTCTTATTTATTTGCACTTGGTGAAACTTAAGAATGTGAATGTACTGATTTCTATTTTTTGCTTCAAATCTGTCCTCCACGCTTGTCAAATATACTACAAACCACCAGAGAGCTAGCCACATTATCAAAGCCAAAACTGAATATTATCATTTTTTAATATTAATTTATTTTTAATTATTGTGGATACACAGTAGGTGCACATATTTAGTATGTACATGAGAAGTTTTGTTACAGGCATGCGATGTGAAATAAGCACATCATAGAGAGGAGGGTGTCCATCCTCTCAAGCATTTATCCTTTGAGTTGCAAATACTCCAAATACATTCTTTAAGTTATTTTAAAATATACAATTAAGTTATTATGAACTATAGTCACCCTATTATGCTATCAGAGAGTAGTTCTTATTCATTCTCTCTATTTTTTGTACGCACTAACAATCTGTACCTCCCCCGGATCCCCCACTATCCTTCCTAGCCTCTGGTAACCATCCTTCTACTCTTTATGTCCATGAGTTCCATTGATTTAATTTTTAGCTCCTACTAGTAAGTGAGAACACGTCATGTTATATATATATATATATATATATATCCACTTTATCCACTTGTTGGAGATATGTGTGTGTATATATATATATATATATATCCAGCTTTATCCACTTGTTGATTGATGGGCATTTGGGTTCATTCCATAATTTTGCAATCGCAAACAGTGCTGCTATAAACATGCATGTGCAAATATCTTTTTCGAATAATAACGTCTTTTTCTCTGGGTAGATACCAAGTAGTGGAATTGCTAGATCAAATTGTAGTTCTTCTTTTAGTTCTTTAAGGAATCTGCATGCTGTTTTCCATAGTGGCTAGCCAATTATCCCAGTAATATTTGTTGAAAAGGGTGTCCCTTCCCCACTTTATGTTTTTGTTTGCTTTGTGGAAGATCAGTTGGCTGTAAATATTTTGATTTATTTCTGGGTTCTCTCTTCTGTTCCATTGGTCTATGTGTCTATTTTTATACCAGTACCATGCTGTTTTGGTGACTATGGCCTTACAGTATAGTTTGAAATCAGGTAGTGTGATGACACAAGATTTCTATTTTTATTTATTTATTTATTTATTTATTTATTTATATATTTATTTATTTATTTATGCTTAGCCTTGCTTTGGCTATGAAGACTCTTCTTTGGTTCCCTATGAACTTTCAAATTGTCTTCTCTAATTCTGTAAAGAATGATGCTGGTATTTTGATGGGGATTGTGTTGAATTTGTAGATTGCTTTTGGCAGTATGGTCATTTTTGCAATATTGATTCTACCCGTCTGTGAGTGTGGGATGTGTTTTTATTTGTTTGTGTCATCTGTGATTTCTCTCAGAAGTGTTTTGTAGTTTTCCTTGTAGAGGTCTTTGGTTAGGTATATTCCTAAGTTTATTTTATTTTATTTTATTTTATTTTATGTTTGCAGCTATTGTAAAAGGAGTTGAGTTATTGATTTGATTCTCTGCTTGGTCACTGTTGGTGTTAGAAGAGATACTGATTTGTGTACATTAATCTTGTATCTGGAAACTTTGTTGAATTATTTTATGATTTCTAGGAGCTTTCTGGAGGAGTCTTTAGGGTTTTAGAGTTGAGGTAAATGATTATATCGTCAGAAAACAGTGACAGTTTGACTTCCTCTTTACTGATTTGGATGCCTTTTATTTTTTTCTCTTGTCTGATTGCTTCAATCATATTATTTGTTATTGGTCAGCTCAGGTTTTGAATTTCTTCCTGGTTAAATCTTGGTAGGCTCTACGTGTCTAGGAATTTGACCATTTCTTCTGTATTTTCTACTTTATTGGCATTTAGTGTCCCATAGCAACCATTAATGATCCTTTGAATTCCTGCACTATCAGTTGTAATATCTAGTTTTTATTTTTTATTTTATTTATTTGGATATTCTCTATTTTTCTTACTCTGGCTAAAAATTTGTCAATTGTGTTTAACTTTCCAAAAAACCTTCTTGTTGTTTCATTGATCTTTTGTATTATTTTCTTCATTTCAGTTTTATCTCTAATGTCATCTTTATTTTTTTTTCTAATAATTTTGGATTTGGTTTTCTTTCCTTTCCTAGTTCTTCAAGATGCATCTTTAGATTGTTTATGTGAAATCTTTCCTTTTTTTTATGTAGGCAGTTAAAGCTATAAACTTTCCTCTGACTACTGCTTTTTCTGTATCCCAGAGGTTTTAATATGTTGTGTTTCCACTATTATTTTTGCCAATTTCTGTTTTAGTTTCCTTATAAATTTCCTCATTAACTCACTGGTCATTCAGGAGCATATTGTTTAATTTCCATGTGCTTGTGTAATTATCAAAATTCCTCTTGTTATTAAATTCTACTTTTAATGCATTATTTTCAGAGAAGATCCTTCATATTGTTTAAAATTTTCAATGTGTGAAGACTTATTCTGTGACCTAACGTATAGTCTATACTTGAGAATAATCCATGTGATAAAAAAAGAATGTGTGTTCTGCAGCTCTTGGATGAAATTGTTTCTAAATATGCATTAGATCCATTCGGTTTATAGTGCAGATTAAGTTTAATGTTTCTTTGTTGACATTCTGTCTGGAAAATCTGTCCAATGCTGAACATTGGGTGTTGAAGTTTTTAGCTATTATTATGTTGAGGCTTATCTCTTTCTTAAGCTCTAATAATATTTCCTTTATAAATCTAGGTGCTACCATTTTGGATGCATATATATTTAAAGTTGCTATTATGTATCTTTTTTCTAAATTGATCATTTTATCATTAGGTAGTGACTTTCTTTTTTTCTTCTCATAGTTTCTGTCTTTAATTCTATTTTGTCTGATATAAGTATAGCAACTCCTGCTCCTTTTTGGTTTCCATTGGCATGGAATATTCTTCTTTATCCCTTTATTTTCAGTCCATGTGTGTCTTTATAAGTGAAATATGTTTCTTATAGGCAAAAGATCAATGCGCCATTTTTTCAGCCATTCACTCAGTCTATGTCTTTTGATTGGATAGTTTAGTCTATTTACATACAACGTTATTATTGATAAGTAAAGACTTACTCCTGCTATTTTGTTATTAGCTTCATGGTTGTTTTGTGATCTTCTCTCTCTTTTTTTCCTTTCTTTCTTGTCTTCCTCTAGTGAAGATTATTTTCCTTGGTGATAGATTATTGCTTTTTTTTTATGAATCCATTGTATGTTTTTTTGGTTTGAGGTTACCATGAGACTTGTAAATATTATCTTTATAACATTATGTTAACCTGATAACAGCTTCACACCGTTTTCATGAATAAATCAAATTGAAAATGAATTTAAACCCATCTTAACTTCATCTCCCAACTTTTTAACTCCTTATTGTTTCTATTTATATCTTATTGAGCAGATTATGTCTTGAAAAGTTGTAGCTATTATTTTTGATTAGTTAAGCGTTTGGTCTTTCTATTTAGAATAAAAGTTGTTTACACAACACAGTTACACTGTTATAATATTCTGTGCTTTTTTATGTACTTACTGTTACCAGTAAGGTTTGCACCTTTAGGTGATTCTTTATTGCTCATTAATCTCGCTTTTTGTTTGTTTGTTTGTTTGTTTTCCTGAAGTAAATTCCTTTAGCATTTCTTGTAGACATGTCTGGTGTCAAGGGAAATCTTCAGCTTTTGTTTGTGTGAGAATGTCTTTTTTATGTTTGAAGGACATATTCACCAGATATACTATTCTAGGGTAAAAGTTTCTTCATTCAGCACGTTAAATATGCCATACCACTCTCTCCTGGTCTGTAAAATTTCCACTGAAGAATCTGCTGCCAGACATATTGGAGCTCCATTGTATGTTATTTGTTTCTTTGGCTGTTTTTAGGATACTTTCTTCATACCTGACCTTTGGGAGTCTGGTTTTTAAATGCCTTGAGGTAGTCTTATTTGTGTTATATGCTTGGTGTTCTGTAACCTTCTTATACTTGGATATAGGAAAGTTTTCTCCAGGTTTGAGAATTTCTCTGTAATTATCTTTTTGATTAAACTTTCTACCCCATCTGTACCTCTACCTTTTCTTTAAGGTGAATAACTTTAAAATCTGCCCTTTTAAATTTATTTTCTAAATCTTTTGTACATGATTAATTTTTTTGTTGCTGTTTGTTTGTTTTGTTTTGTTTTGTTTGAGATGGAGTCTCATTCTGTCATCCAGGCTGGAGTGCAGTGGTGCGATCTCGGCTCACTGCAAGCTCCGCCTCCCGGGTTCACGCCATTCTCTTGCCTCAGCCTCCTGAGTAGCTGGGACTATAGGCCTCTGCCACCACGCCCAACTAATTTTTTGTATTTTTAGTAGAGACGGGGTTTCACCGTGTTAGCCAGGATGGGCTCCATCTCCTGACCTCGTGATCTGCCCGCCTCGGCCTCCCAAAGTGCTCGGATTACAGGTATGAGCCAACGTGCCCAGCCAATTGTTTTTTTTGTTGTTGTTGTTTGTTTGTTTTTTGTTTTTAATTTGATCTCTGTTTTAGTCTGTTTTCACATGTCTGTAAAGAACTGCTCAAGACTGGGTAATTTACAAATAAAAGAGGTTTAATTCAATCACAGTTCTGCATGGCTGAGGAGGCCTCAGAAAACCTACATTCATGGTGAAAGGGGAAGCAGGCACCTCTTAAACTGCAGCAGGCCAGAGAACATGTGTAACAAGCAAAGGGGGAAGAGCCACTTATAAAACAATCAGATCTTCTGGGAACTCACTCACTGTCACAAGAACAGCATAGAAAAAAAACCACCCCATAGTCCAATCACCTCCCACCAGGTCCCTCCCTCAACGCTTGGGGATTACTAATCAAGATGAGATTTCGGTGGGGACACAAAGCCAAACCATATTATTCTGCCCAGGCTCCATCCAAATCTCATGTCTGAAACTAATTGTGCCTTCCCAACAGTATCCCAATTCTTAACACTTTCCGGCGTTAACAGAAAAGTCTAAGTCTAAAAAGTCTCACCTGAGTCAAGGTAAATCCCTTCCATCTAGGATCCTGTAAAATCAAAAACAATTTATGCACTTCCAAGATACAACAGAGGTATAGGCATTGAATAAATATTCCCCTTGCAAATGGAAGAAATTGGCCAGAACAAAAGGGCTACAGGCCCCATGCAAGTCTGAAATCCAGCAGGGATGTCATTAAACCTTAAAGCTCAAAAACAATCTCCTTTGACTCCCTGTCTCACATCCAGGGAACATTGATGCAAAGGGTGGGCTCCCACATCCTTGAGCAGCTGCAACCCTGTGGCTTTGCAGGGTACAGCCCTTAGTCCTGGCTGCTTTCACAGCTGGTGTTGAGTGTCTGTGGCTTTTCCAGGTACATGGTGCAACCTGTTGGTGGATCTACCATTCTGTTGTCTGGAGGACTGTGTCCCTCTTCTCACAGATCCACTAGCCAGTGCCCCAATGGGGACTCTGTGTGGGGGCTCCAACCCCACATTTTCCCTTTGCACTGCCCTGACAGAGGTTCTCCATGAGGGCTTTCTCCCTGCAGCAGACCTCTGCCTGAACATCCACGTGTTTCCATACGTCCTCTGAAATCTAGGCGGAGGTTACTAAGCCTGAGTTTTTTACTTCTGTGCACCCGCAGGCCCAACACCACTGAAAAGACACCAAGGCTTGGGGCTTACACCCTCTAAAGCAATGGCCTGAGCTGTACATTGGCCCATTTTAGCCATGGATTAAGTCCAGGGCACCAAATTGTCAGGCTACACAAAGCAGCAAGACACTGTGCCCAGCCCATGAAACAATTTTTTCCTCATATGCCTCTGGTTCTTTCATGGGAAGGGCTACTGTAAAGTCATCTGACATGCCTAGAGACATTTTCCCCATTGTCTTGGTGATTAATGTTTGGCTCCTCATTACTTATGTAAATTTTTGCAGCCAGCTTGGATTTCTCACCAGCAAATAGTTTTTTTTTTTGTTTTTTTTTTTTTTTTTCTATTGCATAGTCAGGCTGCAAATTTTCCAAACTTTTATGCTCTGCTTCCCCTTTAAACGTAAGTTCCAATTTCAGATCATCTCTCTCAAGTTCAAAGTTCCACAGATCTCTAAGGCATGGGTAAAATGCTGCCAGTCTCTTTGCTAAAGCATAACAAGAATCACCTTTACACTGGTTCCCAATATGTTCTTCATTGCATCTGAGACCACCTCAGCCTGGACTTCATTGGTCACATCACTGTCAGCATTTTGGTCAAAACCACTCAACAAGTCTCTAGGAAGTTCCAAACTTTCACACATCTTCCTGTCTTCTTCTGAGCCCTCCAAACTGTTCCAACTTCTGCCTATTATCCAGTTCCAAAGCCACATCCACATTTTTGGGTATCTTTATGACAGTACCTCACTCTGCAGCACAAATTTATTTTGTTAGCCCATTTTTACACTGCTATGAGGAACTGCCCGAGACTGGGTAATTTATGAAGAAAAGTGGTTTAATTGACTCACAGTTCTGAATAGCTGGGAAGACCTCAAGAAACTTACAATCATGTCAGAGGGGGAGGCAGGCACGTCTTACATGGCAGCAGCCGAGAAGGCATGTGTAGGAAGCAAAGGGAGGACAGCTCCTTATAAAACCATCAGATCTCATGAAAACGCATTCACTGTCATAGGAATAGTATGGGAAAATCGCTCCCAATATCTAATCACCTCCCACCAGGCGCCTCCCTCAACACTTGGGGATTCCAATTTGAGATGAGATTTTGGTGGGGACACAAAGCCAAACAATATCAGTCTCCTTTGACTGTGTATTTTCAAATAGTCTGTCCTCAAGCTAACTATTCATTTTCTGCTTCTTTCTGCTACTCAATAACCCAGACATTCTTCAGTATGCCAATTGCATTTTCAGCTGCATAATTTATGCTTGATTCTTTTTAATTATTTTAATATCTGCTAAATGCATGTGATAGAATTCTGAATTCATCCTCTTTGTTATCTTGAATTTCTTTGAGTTTCATCAACACAGCTATTTTGAATTCTCTGTCTGACATATCACATGTCTTTCTCCAGGATTTAGTCACTAATGCCATATTTAGTTCATTTGGTGTTTTCATGTTTTCCTGAATGCCATCGAGCCTAGTATATGTTTTTTGGTGTCTGAGCATTTAAGGGTTAGGTATTTATTGTTGTCTTCACTGACTGGGCTTATTTGTAGCCTTCCTTCTTGGAAGTGCTTTCCAGATATTTAAAAGCATGTTAGTGTTATGATCTAAGCTATACCTGCTTTGGTGTGGGACTCCTTAAGCCCTGTAATGTTGTGGTTCTGGAAGACTCATAGAGGTACTGCCTTGATGGTCTTACACTAGATCCAGGAGAATTCTATTACCAGGCAGAGACTCTTGTTGTATTTTCTTACTTTCTCCCAAATATACAGTCTCTTTCTCTATTCTGAGCCACTGAAAGCTTGGTGTGGACATACACAAATACCCTTGTGGCCACCATCACTATAACTTTACTGGGTCAGACTGGAAGCCAGCACAGCACTGGGTCTCACCCAAGGCCTGCTGTAACTATTTCCTGGTTACTGCTTATGTTCTTTCAAGGACTTGACTTGAAAGACAGCCAAGCCTGTGTCTTCCCCTTCAAGGCAGTGAGGTCTCCCAGGTCCCAGGTGGGTCCAGGAGTGCTGTCTGGTTGACAGGGACTACAGTTGAAACTCTTAGACACCAACTTGGTATTTTACTGTATTGTGGCTGAGCTGGCACTCAAAACATAAGACATAGCTCTTCCCACTGTTCCCTCCCCTTTCCAAAGGCAGAGGAACCTCACCCTGTAGCCACCACTACCCCTGGACACAAGGTATACTGCCAGACTAGCACCAACGTTCTCTTAAGGCTCAAGGTCTCTTATGTCAGCTTGTGGTGAGTGCTCCCTGGCTTGTGACTCAAACTTCAAGGCAGTGAGCTCCCCTCTGGCGTAGGGCAGATCCAGAAATGCCATCTAAGAGTCAAGTCCTGAAATCAGGGGCCCCAAGGATCCACATGGTGTTTCACTCTCCCTCCT
This sequence comes from Papio anubis, assembly GCF_008728515.1. NCBI lineage: Eukaryota > Metazoa > Chordata > Mammalia > Primates > Cercopithecidae > Papio > Papio anubis. The sequence goes on from NC_044996.1 coordinate 65,242,975, forward strand.
CTGCTGATGTTGATACCTTAAGTCAAGAAGTCTCAGAGGCATACCTAGACCATGGAGGTAGTTAGTACCTGAGTATCACTGTTGCCTTATTTAGGGATGAAGGACTCTTTGCTTAGCAGATGATGAACGCTGGCATGGCTGTGTCCTTTCCTTCAAGGCAGCAGGTTTCCTTCTGGTCCAGGGTGTGTTTAGAAATGCCATCTGGGAGGTAGGGACTGGAATAGGTTCTCATAATTCTGACTGATGCCCTATCCTGCTGTGGTTGAACTGGTGTCCAAGATGCAAGACAAAGTCCTCCCTATTCTTCCCTGTCCTTTCCTCAACTAGAAGAAAGGGTCTCTTTTGGAGCCAGGAGCTCTTCAGCCTTGGGTTTGAAGAGGGGCGATGCCAGCATTCCCTTGGCTGCCCCAGCTCTTGTCTCAGTGGGGCGTATACCTCCCAGTCCACTCTCTCTGATCCTAGTTCTGCCCTAGGATTCACCTATGAGTTGCAGTCCTTATGGCCTAGACTGCCTTTCAAGTTTAGAGACTGAGAGCACTTTGGCCCTTTGTGGCAATGTTTGTGGACCCTAGTTCAGACCATTGGGATTCATGATTCCCCTCTGACTAGGGCTGGTTTAAATGCTTCCTCTGTGGGTGGACATCAGCTGAGTTTGGTCTGGATTTCCTTTGTACTCTAAAAAAAAACAGGAGTGAGTTCAATGCCTTACATTTGCTGTGTTCTCCCTCCCCCAGCACCCAGAGAAGCTCTCTGCACCATGCCACCACTGCTGGGTGTTGGGGAGGGGATGGCATCTGAGATTCACAGCTATTTTTTTCCATCCCTTCAGTGCCTCTTTTGTGTACATGAAGTTAAAAGCAGGTATTGTGAGTGCTTGCTTGATTTTTGGTTCGTATGAAGGTGTTTTTTGTGGGTATATGGTTGTTAACTTGGTGTCCTTTTTGGGGGGGACAATTGGTGGAACTTTCCATTCTACCATCTTGCTCTGCCTCCCCTTTTATTTTTCCCAAACTGAATATTAAATATAATAATGTTCTGCTGTACTAGTCCATTCTCACACTGCTTTGAAGATTTTATCTGAAACTAGGTAATTCATAAACAAAAGAGGTTTAATTGACCCACAGAGCCAAATGGCTGGGAGGCCTCAGGAGTCTAACAATCATAGTGGAAAGCAAAGGGGCAGCAGACACCTTCTTCACAAGGCGTCAGGAGAAAGAGAGAGTGCAGGGGAAACTGCCACTTTTAAATCACCAGATCTCCCGATAACTCCCTCACTATCATAAGAACAGTGTGGGGGAAACCACTCCCATAATCCAGTCACCTCCCACTAGGTTGCTCCCTCGACACAAAGGGATTACATTTCCAGATGAGATTTGGATGGGGACATTGAACCAAACAATATCATTCTGCCTCTGGCTCCTTCCAAATCTCATGTCTTTTTCACATTTCAAAACCAGTCATGCCTTCCCAACAGTCCCCCACAGTCTTAACTCATTCCAGCATTAACCCAAAAGTCCAAGTTCAAAGTCTCATCTGAGACAAGGCAAGTCCCTGCCGCCTAAGAGCCCGTAAAATCAAAAGCAAGTTAGTGACTTCCAAGATACAATGGGGCTGCAGTCATTGAGTAAATGTTCCCATTCCAAATGGGAGAAACTGGCCAAAACAAATGGGCCACATGCCCCATGAATGTCCAAAACACAGCTGGGCTATCATTAGATTTTAAAGCTTCAAAGTAATATTTTTTTACTTTATGTCTCACATCAAGGGCATGGTGATGCAAGGGCTGGGCTCCCAAGACTGCACAGTGCAGCAGGGTCCTGGGCCTCATCCACAGAACAATTTTTTCCCTCCCAGGCCTCCAGGTCTGTGATGAGAGGGGCTGCCACAAATATCTCTGACATGCCCAGATGTCATTGTCCTCATCGTCTTAGCTATTAATATTCAGTTCCTTGTTTCTTTTGTAAATTTCTGTAGCAGGCTTAAATTTCTTCCCAGAAAATGGGTTTCTTTTCTATCACATGGCCAGGCTGCAAATTTTCCAACTTTTATGCTCTGCTTCCCTTTTAAACATAAGTTCAAATTTTAAATCATCTCTTTGTGAACACATACAACTGTAAGCTTTCAGGAAAAGCAAGATCACCTCTTGAATGCTTTGCTACTTAGAACATTATTCTGCCAGATACCCTAAATCATCTCTCTCAAGTTCAAAGTTCCACAGATCTCTAGGGCAAGAGCAAAATGCTGCTAGTTTCTTTGCTAAAGCACAGCAAGCTTGACTTTTGCTCTGGTTCCCAGTAAGTTCTGCATCTCCATCTGGGACCACCTCAGCCTGGACTTCGTTGCTCACATTACTATCAGCATTTTGGTCAAAATGATTCAACAAGTCTCTAGGAAGTTCCAAACCTTCCCTCATCTTACTATCTTTACCTGAGACCTCCAAACTGTTCCAAGTTCCGCCTGTTACCAAGTTCCAAAGTCGCTCCCACATTTTCAGGTTATCTTTATAGCAATGTCCCACTACCAGTGCAAATGATCTGTGTTAGTCCATTCTAACACTGCTATAAAGATACTATCAGAGACTGGACAATTCATAAACAAAAGAGATTTAATTGACTCACAGTTCTGCATGGGTGGGCAGGCCTCAGGAAACTTACAATCATGGTGGAAGGTGAAAGGGAAGCAAGCACCTTCTTCACAAGGTGGCAGGAGAGACAGCGAGAACGCAGAGGAAACTGCCCCTTTTCTTTTTTTCTTTTTTTTTTGAAATAGAGTGTCTCCCTGTCACCCAGGCTGGAGTGCAGTGGCACGATCTCGGCTCACCGCAACCTCCGCCTCCTAGGTTCAAGTGATTCTCCTGCGTCAGCCTCCTGAGTAGCTGGGACTACAGGAATGCACCACCACGCCCAGCTGATTTTTTGTATTTTTAGTAGAGACGGGGTTTCACCATGTTGGCCAAGATGGTCTCGATCTCTTGATCTCTTGATCCACCCGTCTCCGCCTCCCAACGTGCTGGGATTACGGGTGTGGGCCACCGCGCCGGGCCAAAACTGCCACTTTTAAACCATCAGACCTCACGAGAACAGCCTCACTATCACGGGAACAGCATGGCGGAAACTGCCCCCATGATCCAATCACCTCCCACCGGGTCCCTCCCTCAACACACGGGGATTACAATTCCAGATGAGATTTGGGTGGGGACTCAGAGCCAAATCATAGCAGCTGCATAATAATGTTTCAGTCAACAATGGACTGCATATATGACAGTGGTTCCCTAAGATTATAATGAAGCCGAAAAATTCTTATCATCTAGTGATATCATAGCTGTCATAACGTCATAATGAAACACATTACTCAAATGTTTGTGATGGTGTCGGTGTAAACAAACACTACACTGCCAGTTGTATAACTATATAGCACATATAATTAATTATATATAATATTTGATAAGGATAATAATGATGTTACTGGTTTATATATATATACACTATATTATACTTTTTGTCATTATTGTAGAGCTTATTCCTTTATTCCTTATTAAAAATAGTTAACTCTAAAGCAGTTTCAGGCAGGGCCTTCAGTAGTTATTCCAGAAGAAGGCATTGTTATCATAAGAGATACAGCTCCATGTGTATGCTTGCCCCAAAGACCTTCCAGTGATACAAGATGTGGAGGTGGAAGACAGTGATATTGATTATACTGATTCTGTGTAGGTCTAGGATTATGTGTGTATTTGTGTTTTCGTTTTTCAAAAAAATATTGAAAAGTGAAAATAAAAATTTAAAAAACAGAAAAATACTGATAGAATAAGGATATAACAATATTTCTCACAGCTGTAGAATGTATTTGTGTTTCAAGGTGTGTAATTACAAACATTAAAAAGTTAAAAATATAAAGTCAAAAAATATATAAAGTAAAATAATATAAAAGTTAAAAATATTAAGTAAAAAAGTTACAGTAAGCTATAATTAATTATTGAAAACATATTTTAATTAATTTAGTGTAGCCTAGGTGTACAGTGTTTATAATGTCTACAGCAGCATACAGTAATATAGTAGGCCTTCACAGTCACTCACCACTCAATCACTAACCCACCTAGAACAACGTCCAGTCCTGCAAGCTTCATTTATGTCAAGTGCCCTACGCAGATGTACCCTTCTTTTATCTTTGATATCATATTTTCACCGTGCTTTTTATGTTTAGACATGCAAATATGTACCATTGTGCTACAACTGCCTACAACGTTCAGTGCAGTAATATCATATACAGGTTGGTAGCTATACAATATACCATATAGCCTACATGTGTAGACTAGCCCATCTTGGTTTGTAAATACACTGTCCTGTTTAGACAAAGACAAAATTGCCTAACAACACATTTCTAAAACTATATTCCCATTGTTAAGTGATGCGTGACTGTAATAAGAAAATGGCTCTTCATAGACGGAGATAAGGGTGAAAGGATGGACTAATCAGTTTATCAGGGAAGAAGTTTAGTAAATAGAGTAATGCTGGATGTTAGGATGTGCATTATGTTATTCGTGCATTGTTATTTGTCATTAAGTACAAGATTGTTACTTTCCAGCACAACAGATGTTCTCATCAGATGTTGGTATCTCATCAGATGTTGGTAATAGCCATTACCAGAACACTGTCATAATGTGAGTTTTTGATGCAAAAAAAATACATATATATATATATAATAATAATCCTAGAGAAGTAGCAAGTTATAAAAAAGTAATAAAAACAAGTTGTTCAGTATTTCTGAAGCCCAGAATAAATAACTGAGTCGAAAAATCAGATGCATTGAGTAAAAAATAATGAAAAACTTACCAAGAATATTTTTAAGTAGAAAAAATTAATTTACCTTCCAGATAAGAAGAAGACGTTAAAGGAACTTTAGACCCTTGGGAGAAAAACAGGGTATATTTTGTATTTTAAAATAATGATAACAAAAAGATTGAATAGAGGAAAAATAAACAGTTTTCTGTCCTCTTTATCACCTATCATAAAGTGCAGCAGATACTACAAAATGATGAAAAGCTTCAGGAGTGAAAGATTTTAGAAATACTAGCACGGCAACAGTCTAAAACAAAAATGGCACAAATGTCTTAACCATTTTATATACTGTATATTATACTGCATATATAATATACAGAATCTAATTTGTATATTTCTGATTTATTTGGGATTTGCTAATTTCATGAACATTATGAATTACTTTATCTTCTATGCAGTATTTCCTTTTCAAATGTTAATGTGTATTTTAGCCATAAATATTCATAATATTAAAAAACGATGAAAAGTTTTATATTTTTCTTAATTTAGTATTTGTCAAGTCTATGTTCCTGAATTAAATGTGAGAAAATGAAATGGTTTCGACAACAATGTCCAGCAAGTGAAGCAATTCAAATATAAGATTAAGTTCGGCTTTGAGGTCTGTAATATTGTTTCTCTAAATTTCCAAGTTTTCTAACAATAAATTCTTGAAGTTTAAGAGAAGGAAAGTGAAGGATTGAAAATGAAGGATGTGGAGATAAATGAAACTCATAGTAAAAATTGCACAAATAGTATACAGTGGCAGAATTTGAGACTTTTCTTTAGATCTTGCCACAGGGTTCCAGGAAGCTACCACAAAACAAAGTTCTTAATAAAAATGTGAGCTCCAGTTGGGATTTCCCATGGTGATTGGTAGGAATGGAATTTACTAAACTTCCAAAGAAAGTTTTCTAATTTAATTAGATATTCTGAATATAGTAATACATCTCTAAAAATTAATTACCACTTTTTCCAAAGATATTTCTGTTACCTTAAATTGTTTTACCTGTGTTAATAAAATTAACACTAAAAACCAAAAATTGGTGGAATAATTATAATAGCTTTCAAACACAAATACCAGTAATCCTCATAGCTCATACGCAGATATTTAGGCACAATCTTTATAACATAGTCAGTTTCAATGCGACCCTGACATTATGACATAGTCGTCCCTAACATATATAGGCTCAGAATAACATCCCCTTTTGATTCATGTGGACTTCTGTTGCACCCTGGAGACACTTTCTTGAAGTAAACCTACAGCTGAGATGCCTCTCCATGTATCAGTTCTTACTTCTGTTCATCCCATCTTAGGAAAGGAACTAAAATAATGAGGAAAGAAGGAGTTAAGAAAGGGAGAAAGAGGAAAGCTCAGACTTTGGAAAATAACAGGAGTTTCGATGTTGTCTATGCCTAGCATAAAATGAAGATCTGAAGTGAGACTCTCAACCTTTTTATTCATGCGTTAGTATTTGGCATTAAGTACAGGATTGTTGCTTTCCAGCACACCAGATTCACATACAGTTAAATGTGTGCCCTATAAAGCATTTCTTAATGAAATACCAAATAAGTGATTTGAGCTTGCCTTCTTCTCAATTCTTAAAATGTTTGACATTAATTAGAAGTACCATATCAATATAAAAATTTCCAATATCCCTCTTTTTCAGGTTGTGTGATCTTAGTTTTTATCAAATGAGAAGAATGAGATTATAGCTAGTGACATAGATAACTAAAGAAATATGGGGATATTTTTAAAAACTTAAGGAAAATTTAAAGGAAATATCTTCATATGTATGTTAGCTAAGTTTCATTTAAGCATTTCATTAGTAAAACAAAATATATTTAGTTAGTTGTACCTTGATAACAGGGCATGGTTTTTGAAAGTGTAATCTTTTCTAAGAAGTGTGTATGTATACGTGTATCTATATCTATATAACTACCTATCTATATATATTTATATAAACGTGTTAAATAGTACTGAAACTTTGAGGTGACTGTCATCGAATCATTGTTGCAATTTCCATTTAAAATTGAAAACATAAAATCAGAACATTAATATAAAAATAAAATAATTTAGGCCGAGACGGGAGGATCACGAGGTCAGGAGATCGAGACCATCCTGGCTAACACAGTGAAACCCCGTCTCTACTAAAAATACAAAAAAACTTAGCCGGGCGAGGTGGCAGGCGCCTGTAGTCCCAGCTACTCGGGAGGCTGAGGCAGGAGAATGGCGTGAACCCGGGAGGCGGAGCTTGCAGTGAGCTGAGATCCGGCCACTGCACTCCAGCCTGGGTGACAGAGCGAGACTCCGTCTCAAAAAAAAAAGAAATGCAAATCAAAACCATGATGAGATACCATATCACATCAGTCAGAATGGCTATTGTTAAAAAATAAAAGAATAACAGATGGTGGCGAGGTTGCGGAGAAAAAGGAATGCTTATGCACCCTTGGCAGGAGTGTAAATTAGTTCAACCATTGTGGGAGACAGTGTGGTGATTTCTCAAAGATATCAATACAGAAATACCATTCCACCCAGCAGTCCCATTACTGGGTATATACCCAAAGGAATATAAATTGTTCTGTTATAAAGACACAGGCACATATATGCTTATTGCAGCACTATTCACAATAACAAATAATAATAATAATAATAATAATAAAGACTCCAGGAGGCGTCCCTGGGAGCCTTTCTCCAGCCTCATAGCCCACCTTGCATCCAAGTGACAGCATATAGCTTTCCTTTTGTGAGGAAAGCCCGTGGGATTCCCTCCCTTTTCCTGTTTCCTCCGGGGTGAAGCCTGGTGTGTCAGGACAATGTGGGGTCAGGGACTATCTGGCTGACCCTGGCGAGCCTCTCCCCATGGAGTTCTAGGGGCCATCAGGGCAAGGGGAGTACGCCCAGGGCGGTCGCCCCCAGGGGTGTTTGGATACAGGCCAGAAGCAGGCTGCTTTGTGATGGTTGGGGGAGGTAATGAGACTCCCCCGCCAAGGCTCCCTTGGGCACTGGGAAGATGGGACATCTGGAACCGCCTCCTGCCTGGACCAGATGATGCCCGGAGCCACTCCCTTGGGTCCTCACCCCTCCTTCCAGGCAGTGGGGATGTGGGTTTCCAGGGGAATCCAGGCCTTTAGGGAGAGTGGGAATCTGACTGTGATCTTACAGCTCCGCATTTTTCCTGCACATTTGCTGATTAGTTTATGCCTGTCAGGGGCCTCAGGGCCAGTGCTAAGTCCCAGGGTCTTAGGGTAGGAAAGATGATTCCTCAGATTTCCTGCAGGCATTCGAGCATGGTGGAAGGATCAGTGGAGCCTCCGGTGAAACTTGGCAGATTGAGCACTTCATTTATTTTCACTCTCACAGGATCCTTCCAAAAGATTATCACAAATAAATAGAGAATTCTGAAACCTACAAAGAAAAATACAGCAAAAGAGCAATGAATCAGTTTCAAAGCCTAGGCAGAGAGGCCGTAGAATGACTGACAGCAGCCCCCTGTGGGACTGGAGAGCAGACGGTTTGGTGGAAACAGCGCCCAGTCGGAACTTGAGGAGAAGCAAAGGGACTGAGCCAGCAGAGCCGGCCCCAGACCCCCGCCCCAGCCTGGGGGAGCTGCAGGTGTGTTCTGGGAACACACTGTTCTGTCCCTTCTATTTTTCTCATCATATAAACTCTGGTTCTAGAAACAACTGACCTGCAGCCAGCTGGCCGGAGCAGCATGTGGTAATGGGGCTGGGCTATTTACAGCCCACTGTGACTGCTTACAGCCATACTTACAGGCTGTACCGTGGCCACCTCC